>NW_024082869.1:0-76175 GCF_003009895.1 Hyaena hyaena
AACATTAAAAAATAAAATAAAATAAATATAAAACTGTTCTAAAAAATTGTCTACAATACACATAAACATGCACACATACACTTTAAAAGTGAAAAAGCAAGATACAGAGTGGAAGAAAATATCTGCTATACATACATCCAACATAGGTCCCATGTACAAGATATATAAAGCACTATTACAAAACAATATGAAAAGGACAAATGGCCTATTTAAAAAAAAAATTCAAGAGACATGTTCAAACTCATAGCACAAAAAGAATAAACTGAATGGCAATAAACATAAGAAATAGCGTGCAATCTTATGAACCAACAGGTAAATGCAAAATAAATCCACAATATAATATTATCAAAATCTCACAGAAATATATGAAATAAAAGAAATGAAGTGTTTGAGAGGAGGTAAAACATATAACGCCAGCAGGATGATTCATTTACATAAACACTTTGGAAAATAATTTTGCATTATCTGCTGAAGCTGAACAAAAAATTAGTCCAAACCCCACTAATTCTACCCTAACAGAAGTATAAGTGTGTGTATGTATATACGTGTGTGTGTGTGTTTGTGTGTGTGTTTGTGTGTTTATGTCTCAGACACAAACAAATATATTCATAGTAGCAGTTACTATTATTTCCAAACTGGAACCTATTCAAATTGCTATTAACAGTAGGCTGTATAAATAAATTATGGTGCAATCACACAAAGGAATACTAAAATAGTAATCAGAATGTTCTACAGTGATTCATAATAATATAAATTAATTTCACAAACATAAAATTGAGCAAAAGAAGCTTGACACAAAAGAGTTGAAATTTTGAAAAAAGGAACTTATACTATAAAGAAGCCTGGGAAGTTGGGGTTAATTTTCTATTTCTTGATTAGGGATCTGCTTACACTGAGAGGGTTGCTTTGTAAACATCCAGCTAGCTGTGCATTTATATATGCAGTTTCTGTATGCATATTATACTTAAATGCATTTTAAAAAGTGACAAAAGTTAATCAGTTCTGTATATATTCATACAAAAGGATTCTATAAAATATTGTCGAGGGAAAAGGAAGTTGTAATAGACTATAAACCTATATGTATAATTTTTGGGACCATCAGAACAAATGAGTTTTAAATATGCAAATAACAAACATCTGAAAGTGGCAGAAATTACACTTTGCTATTATATTTGCATTTTCACAATAAACTTAAATATTTTATATTATTAATACTTTTTTATTTAACTACATTAGTACTTATTTGTTGCTCACATAATTTTGACTTTTTTCTTGCAATTTTATGTATCTCTATAAACTGCATTTTCCCCCTCGAAGCAAGAAGGATTATAAGAAAATAATACACACTGTATTAGTTAGACTCCTGCAGAGAAACAGAGCCAAGAAGCTATATGGACATATAGACGAGGAGATTTATTACAGGAATTGGTTATTGAGGCTGAGGAAGTCCCACACTGTGCCACCTTCAAATTAGAGAACCAGGAAGTCAGGTGGTACAAATCCTTCCAAGTCGAAGCCCTCAGAACCAGGGCTCTGATGTCAACAGCAGGAGAATATGGATATTGCAGGTAAGAGGAAAAAGAATGTGCCCTTCCTCAGGCTTTTTGTTCTATTTGGTCCCTTAATAAATGGATGATACTCACCGATATTCATGAGGGCAAACTCTTTACTCTGTCTATTGAACCAAATACTAATCTTTTCCAGAAACACCCTCACAGACACACCGAAAAATAATGTTTTACCAGCAGTCTGGATATCTATTAGGCCAGTCAAGTAGACATATCGAATTAACCACAACACACGTCAGAAAAAACAAGCAAACAAACAAAGAACCCCACACAAATCCTAGAGGATCCTCACTATCTATTTAATAAATGTAAGCTTCTTATTCTGGTATTATTGGACTAATGTCTAAAATCCACTTTTCAAACTGTGACTCTCACTACTTCCTTACAGAATTCTCCTGCTCAAGTCAGACCAGCTGATTCACTCTTTCCCAGTGATATCCTACTCTCCTGTCTCATAACTTTACTTGCTCTAATTGTTTTGCAAGAAAACTCCCTCCTTTATCACCCTCCACTTCAGTTGGCTTAAATTCCTCCAAGGCCCTCCCTGGGGCTACAGTAAATCCTGCCAGAAATCTGATCTTCTCCATGGAATAGAATATTTGTTTACTGCTATGACATCTTAACTCAGATGATGATGTTATTGTATTCTTTATGGTTACTGTCTTTTTTACTTAAAAATATTATTTTATACACTTTTTTTGCACTTCATTGAGGTATAATTGACATGCAAAATCTATGTGTATTTAATACATACAACTTGATGAATTTGACAATAACTATATACCCATGAAACCATCGCCACTATCAATGTCATAAACATTGATAAACATCTCTCTCTCTCTCAAAAATAAATAAATAAACTTCAAAATTAAAAAAAATATTTATTTATTTAATTTATTTATTTTGAGAGAGAGAGCGAGCAAGCGGGATAGGGACAGAGAGAATCTTGAGCAGCTCTACCCCAATGTGGGGCTCAATCCCATGAACCATGAGATCATGACCTGAGCTGAAATCAAGAGTCAGATGTCAACCAACCGAAACACCCAGGTGCCATTCACTTTTTCACATCTTTTAAGATTTTCTTATTTTCATAGGTTTATTTCATTTATTTATTTTTCCCTTTTTATATTTTGACTTAACCCTTGAACAGTAAACAGGAAATGATTACATTTGAGACAAAGCATTCAGCAAGGGACAAAAATGCTTTTATAACTACTTGAATTCATCATGATTTCCTACCTGATTAAAAACTCAGAGTCTCAATTATATCTTGAATTTTCCTACTATTTCCTAAGCCTAGAATATTCTTCCTACATATCCTTTTCTGTCTACAGAAATGTCATAAATCCCAATTCAAATGGGCTTTCTCCTTTAAAATTGAGTTTTAAAATTTTCAGTCTTAAAATTTAAAGCACATATCCACTATGTTTTTAGATTTGATTTTATTTGTTCAAAATGTCCCATGTACTAAGATAAAAGGAGATAGAGAAAAGTGTCCAGTAAGATGATCCTTGATATATTTTAGCAAATAAGATGAAATGCTTTCCATGGAATTTCTTAGAACCAATTTGAATGAATTATGAATAAGTACCTAAACTTATTTTCATTCATTGAATACTTCCTTAAAAATCAGTTTGTCCAGCACATGCACCCTGATGTTTATAGCAGCACTATCAATAGCCAAAGTATTGAACGAGCCCAAATGTCCTTTGATGGATGACTGGATAAAGAAGATGTGGTATATATATACAATGGAGTATTACTCAGCAATCAAAAAGAATGAAATTTTACCATTTGCAACTACATGGATGGAACTAGAGGATATCTTGCTAAGTGAAATTAGTCAGAAAAAGACAAATATCATATGACTTCACTCATACGAGGACTTTAAGATACAAAACTGATGAACATAAAGGAAGGGAAGCAAAATTATTATAAAAACAGGGATGGGGACAAACACATAAGAGAATCTTAAATATGGAGAACAAACAGAGGGTTACTGGAGAGGTTGTGGGAGGGGGGATGGGCTAAATGGGTAAGGGACATTAAGGAATCTACTCTTGAAATCATTCTTGTACTATATGCTAAGTTGGATGTAAATTAAAAAAAATTAATTAAAAAAATCAGTTTGTCCAAGAGTACTAAATATTTATTTATTTTTAGTTGGCTTTAATTTTTCTTTCAGCTTTATTGAGATATAATTGACATACAGCACTGTGTAAGTATACAGCATAATGACTTGATTTATATATATTGAGAAATGATTACCATAATGAGTTTAGTTAACTCATACGTTATATTAAAAAAAGAAAGAGAAAACTTTTATTTCTTGTGATGAGAATGTTAAGGATTTACTATCTTAGTGACCAAGTATGCCATCTATCTATAGTCATCATGTTGTACTTTACATCTTCAATACTTATTTAACTTATAATTGGAAGTGTACCTTTTGACCACCTTCTTCCTTTTCTTCTCCTCACTCTACCCCACCATACCCACAAATCTGATATTTTTTTTTCTCAGCGAGTTGTTGTTAGTTTCTTTGTGTAAGTGAGATCATAATACAGTATTTGTCTTTCTCTGTATGACTTATTTCACTTAGCATAAGGCCGTCAAGTTCCATCTGTGTTGTTGCAAATAACAAGATTTCCCTTTTTTTTTTTTTTTTTTATGGCTGAACAGTATTCTGTTGTGTGGAACACTCTTCTTTATCCATTCATCGATTAATAGACACTTAGATTGTTTCCATGGTTTGGTTATTGTAAATAAGCTGCAATTAGCATGGGAGCCAGCTATTTCTTTGACATAGTAATTTCTTCTCCTTCAGAATATACCTGGAAGTGAAATTTCTAGATCATATGCTAGCTTTATTTTTAATTTTTTTAGAAACCTCCATGCTGTTTTGCATAGAGCCTGTGCCAATTTGCATTCCTACCAAGGATGCACAAGTATTTCTCCACATCCTTACCAGAATTTGTTATCTCTTCTTTTCTTGATAACCATTCTAAGAGGCTTGGGGTGATACCTCATTGTAGTTTTGATTTGTATTTCCCTAATAATTAGTGATGTTGAGCACCTTTCCATGTACTTGTTGGCCTTTTGGTATCTACTTTAGAAAAAATGTTCATTCAGGGTTCCTGGTTGACTCAATTGGTTAAGCATCTGACTCTTGATTTCAACTCAGGTCATGATCTCATGGTTCTTGAGACAGAGCCCACATCAGGCTTTGTACTGAGCATGGAGCTTCCTTGGGATTCTCTCTCTCTCTGCCTCCCCTTCGCTTATACTCTCTCTCTCTCTCAAAAATAAATAAATAAATAAACTTAAAAAACATGTTTATTCATTTCCTTTACCAATTTTAATTGGAGTATTTTTTTTTTACTATTGAGTTATATGGGTTATTTGTGCATTTTGCATATATGGTTTGCAAACATTTGCTCCCCTTCTGTAGATTGCTTTTTTTATTTTGTGGATCATTACTTTTTCTGTGCAGAAGCTTTTTAATTTGGTGTAATACCACTTGTTGGATTTTAATTTTGTCACCTGTGCATTAAGTGGCATACCCAAAAATCTGTTGCCAAGACCAATATACAAAAGCCTTTTCCTTTTGTTTTCTTTTAAGAGCATGGTGATTTCAAGTCTCACATTTAAGTCTTTAACCCTTTTTGAGTTAATTTTTGAGAGTAGCATAAGATATGGGTTTAGTTTTATTTTTTTACATGTGAATATCCAATTGTCCCCAGCACCATTTATTGTGGAGACTATCTTTCCTCCATTGAGTATTCTTGGCATCCTTGTCAAATATTAGTTGATAATAAATATTAATGAATTAAGGTATAGAAGATACTAGAGGACAATTCTTTTCTTTTATAAAGATAATAAAGCAAACAGTAAAACATGTCTTAGATTACGGTTTATAGAAAATATAAAGATGTATACAATGCCATTGTTATAATATGAAATTTATACATGTGACAATAAGAATTTCAGAACAAAATGGGGAAAAAAAGCTGTACCAGTGTTGCCAAATTATACATAACATTATCTTTGATCATATTTGTGAGTATATGTGTTAGAAATATATTCCAGTAAAAAAGGCAAAAGTTTTTTGATACTGGGGTACCTAGGTGGCTCAGGCAGTTAAGTGCCTGACTTCTGCTCAGGTCATGATATCATGGTTTGTGAGTATGAGCTCCATGTCAGGCTCTCTGCTGACGTCTCAGAGCCTGAAGCCTGCTTCAGATTCTTTGTCTTTCTCTCCCTCTGCCCCTCCCTTGCTCACGCTTTCTCTTTCTCTCTTTCTCTCAAAAATAAACATTTAAAAAAATAAAAAAATAAAACTTATTGATATTCATTGAAGAAAACCCCAACACAAAAATAACCTATTACACTCACTGAATTTAAAGAACTCTGACTTTAGGGGTGCTTGTGTGGCTCAGTTGGTTGAGCAGCTGACTTCGGCTCGGGTCATGATCTCACAGTTCTAGGCCTGCATCACCCTCTGCTGTCAGCACGGATCCTGCTTTGGATCCTCTGTCTCCCTTTCTCTCTGCTCCTCCCCTTCTATCTCTGAAAAATAAAAACTAAACATTAAAAAAAAATGCTTGTTGCTTGTTCATATTCTTTAAAAAAGATTCTGACCCGACTAAAACCACTTTTTTAAACTATCAGAAGCTAGTTATATAATATGACAAAGATATTTGCACTAGTTGCACTATTCCTGAAGAAATGACAAGAGGTAGATCAAATAATCTTAAAAATAACTATATTAGTAGTTGATAAAGTTTACTTGGAGCTTCATCTCATAACATTTTCAGCAAATATATTTCTGAATCAGTTTCACCTCAAGCCTGTTTCTTATTACCAGTTGGACAGTCACCTAATTAACAACTTTAATTCTGTCTAGATCATCTGGTACTTTCACAGGTCAATACTTTTACAAGTAACAGGATATTACTAACATGAATCTCTTAGAAACACAGAATGAGGTAGAAAAGAATAACAATTTAAAATTTTATTCATGGTATAAGGCCAACTAGTCACATGTAAGCACTTTATGTTCCTATATCAAGCTTAGCTCAGGTTTATAAAAGTTACAAAATGGGGGGCCCCTGGGTGGCTCGGTCTGTTAAGCATCTGACTCCTGGTTTCAGCTCAGGTCATGATCTCATGGTTCATGAGTTTGAACCCGAGGTCAGTCTCCTCACTGACAGCTCAGGGGTCACTTGGGATTCTCTCTTTCTCTCTCCCTCTCTCTCTCTCTCCCTGCCCCTCCCCACCTAGCTCAAAATAAATAAATATGTAAACTTTAAAAAAAAGTTACAAAAAGGACAGGCACGTTGTGTCCTTGCAGTGTTTCACACTTCTCTCTCACTTCATCGCCTCTCCCTCCTCCCAGGTGACAGCCATCAGTGCCTCAGAAACTCCAAAATCAGGGATATTATCAGAAAAATGAAAGAGTGGCTTTAATTTGAACTTTAAATCATTCATAGTTATCGTATCTTGGGCTATGCTCATGACTTTCAGCATCTTAGGACCTTTTTTTAAAAAAATTTTTTTTAACGTTTTATTTGGTTTTATTTATTTCTAGGAGAGAGAGAGAGACAGCGTGAGCAGGGGAGGGTCAGAGAGAGAGGGAGTCACAGACTGAAACAGGCTCCAGGCTCTGAGCTGACAGTCAGCACAGAGCCCGACGCGGGGCTCGAACCTACGAACCGCGAGATCGTGACCTAAGCGAAAGTCGGACGCTTAACCGACTAAGCCACCCAGAAGCCCCATTAGGACCTTTAAACTTTACCTATGATCACCAAAACGTTTTCAATCACATACTGGAGTGTTTCCAGATGGGTGTTGAATTTACTTGCTTTTGACACCAAGGATATATTTCCTATTCTTCTTCATTTCAGCATCTACTCACTAGATCAAATTAATAAAACACTTATTAATTATTAGATATTAATTGGATGACAGAACCAAGGAGGACTTTTTTTTTTTTTAAAGGAGTGCAAATAAACCCTCCTATTAAATATATAGCACAGTGGAAAGATAAAGATGTTAGATGCTGGAAAACAAAGAAGATATATTAAACAAAATGACTTCCATTTGACTTTAATTGACCCCAAATAAAATTTAGTACAGAATATTTTTCCTAGTTATGGCTAAAAACACTGCACCAACACACAGTATTGTCATTTCCTCACCCATTTTAATCATCCTTCATCTCTTCTTATATTAGAACATTTGTTTTCTCCCTTCCCCTCACACACATTAATTCCTATTTCCTCCACAACATAATACAACACCATCCTGTATCTCATTTTATATGATGATGACTTATTGTGGTAGAAAAAATAATGCCTCTCTCTCCCCAAAAAGATATCTATGTCCTAGTCCTTGAAATTTATGAAAATGTGGTGTTACATTGCAAAGGAAGACTAAAGCTTGTTGCTGTTGTTTTCATTTGAATAAAATAGTTATTATTTTTTCTCAGGAAAAATAGGAAGTTAAGACACACTGCATTTTACAGCCAACATTACTTGTAATTGGCCCTAATCCTTCCTGGCACTGCTGTCAATAGCATTAGCTGTTTAATCAGAACCAAGGTGTGCACCCCTGATAGAATGTACTTGGAGGACGCTAGAAGATTGCATGTTTTTTCCTGAGAAACATAAGACAGACAGAAGTTGCAGAGAGCATCATCTTTTCAAGCAGCCTCTCCCTTTCCATTTTAGAGGACTTGCCTGAAGTAGCAGCCAATCAGCACTTAGAATATTTGGTTTCTCTCTCTATAAAACTGCCCACACTTTCCCCAATGCACTTGGGCTCCCAACGCACTATGTCCTCATAGTCCCTAATCCAAAGGCTGCTAATCCATTGATTGTGAAATAAATGATTGTCCTGGATTGTGTTTGGACGGGGGCAAAAGCTATCACAAGGGTCCTTTAGGAAAGTGAGCAGGGAAGCAAATGAGGAGGCTTATAATGGCTTTAAGGAGAATACAGTTCTGCTGACACCTTGGTTTTAGCCCAGTGAGACCCATTTAAGACTTCTGGTCTTTACCAATCTAAGATAATCAGTTACTATATGCTTTCAGAACACTGAGTCTTTGGCGGTATTTACAGCAATAACAGAAAACTATATACTGATTCAGTCCCACCTATATTTACATGGACTAGATTAACTAACCACAATTTTGAGGATCTACATGTAGCCTTTTGGACACACTTCCCTCTAAACGAACATGTTTGTGTCCAAAGCTGGAGATACCTATTATGCAATTAGTACTTTATCAATCATCTAGCAAAAATATTTCTACATTTCTTCTTGCCTGATTTTATTATTGCTTATTTAAATGTTTATTTTTATTATGAAAATTATTTCAAAAACGCTTTTGCAACCTTTGTTATTTTTTTTTATCAGACTACAGTTCATAGAAAAAATAACAGTAAGCAAAACTATTAAATGGTCTCAATATAAATCTAAGACTGGTTTATATCTATTCCATACTGTAATACTAATGACAGAGTTAGAAAGATAGGTCTATTTTCTCAACTCACCTGGTCATCTTTTAAACTTTTATAAGTGTCAGAGGGAGGCAAGATGGCGAAGTAGGGAGCTCCATACATTTTGCACACCTGAATCTCTCAAACAGAGAAAGCCTGAAGCCATAGGACACTGAACTGCAGGAGTCTGGGAGGAAAAGAGACAGAATCTACTAAGAAGACAGCCTCATCAGTGTGTGATTGCAAACTTGGGAAAATGAAAATGGGCCAGCCTGGAGACACGGAGGGTAGGGAGCCCCCTTCATGGAGTGATGCTGAGAGAAGAGGGGAAGAGAAAGAGCGGCTGAAACTGCTCATAGAAGTGTCCCTGGAGAAGAGAAAAACCCGGAAAAGAGAAAAACCTCAGCCCAGGACAGAGGGAGATCCTATCATCCCATCTCTAACTGCAAGGAGTTTGGAGAGTGATCCCATTTCTAGCTGTTCCACTTTCTTGGGGCTGGGTGCTCCAGTCCCAGGCGGCACCAAGAGAAACTGCTCTGCCACTCTCCCGGCTCCGTCCTGGGCTGGGAAGCTGCCCGGCCTGTGGGATTACATTTCTGGTGGTATCAACAAAGCATGGCGAGGACTAAGATCTGGAAAGAAGGTGGGGCGACACAGCACAGGGCTCACCTTGGCTACACCTGCGGCATAGGAAGATCGGACCCAAAAGAGTGATTTGCAATGCTTGGTTCAAGAAGGAACTGGGGCGCTGCCATTTTTCTCCCCACAACCACCAAGGCGGGGCCTCAGGGAACAGCACGAGCACCACAGTGGAGGCAAGACACGCCTACGCCAAGCCACGCCCATCCGTGCTGGAGAGCTGCCTTCTTTCTTTCTTTCTTTCTTTCTTTCTTTCTTTCTTTCTTTCTTTCTTTCTTTCTTTCTTTCTTTCTTTCTTTCTTTCTTTTTTTTTACCAGAGCCTGGGGAAAGACCGACATGGATGCACTGCCATGATTAATTCTAGATAAATTCTTTCTACTCCGATATATTTTTTCCCTTGTCTCACTAGTAACCCTCCACTCAGTTGGACTGGGCACTCTGGTCACTGGTTTGCTTAAACAGTCACATTTAATCCTTTCTCTAGATGTATATTCTATATCTTCACCGCTACCTTTCTATTTCTCTCTCTCTGGAGTAATCAGACTATATAGATTCTTTGAGTAACATTATCTTCATTTTTTTTCTCTTTGTCTCCTACCATATTCTCCTCTTTCTCTCTCTGAACTAAGCTTCTTAGTCTCTCTGCCTGGTCATTGTCTAATTTTGCTTCCTCCCCGGCCCGTCACTTTTCTCTTTGTACATGCTCTTCCATCAGCACTGCATACACTCTGCTCTTTATTTGTAGCTGGGATTTCTGGTTTTATGCTTGTAGACAGTCTTTTGTCTTGTGGGGGTTTTTGTTGTTGTTGTTGCTGTTTTCTTTTTCCCTTTCAGTGTGCTTGTTTGTTGGATTTGTCTGTGCGTTTGTGTGGCTTTGTTCCCTGTGTGTTTGTCTGTCTGTTTTCCTTTTCAGGGCTACCTCAAGAAACAAGCCAAAGTACACATGGTGGAGAGTCCCAAATACCACTAGAAGTAGGGAAATAAAATAACCAAAGTCTCAACAAGAGAGACCAAGAGACACCATTCAAAGAACACTCCCTGAATGGACAGGCCCTGGGCAGTCAATGAGCCTTCTTTAATATACCAGTACTCGCAGGTGCAGAGTGCATAACAAGCTTTTAAAACTGACAAGATACAGAAAGCTAGCCAAAATGATAAAACAGAAGAGCTATCCTCTAAAAAAATTCCAGGAAGAAGTGACAGCTATAGAACTACTCAAAACAGATATAAGCAACATAACTGAACAAGGATTTAGAACAATAGTCATAAAATTAATCGCTGAGCTTGAAAAAAGGCCTGGAAGACAACAGAGAAGCTATTGCTACAAAGACTATGGACCTTAAAAATAGTTGTGATGAATTAAAAAATGCTATAAATGAAGTACATAATAAAATGGAGGTGTCCAATGCATGGATTGAAGAGGCAGAAAGAATAAGTGAATTAAAAGACACAATTATAGAAAAAGAGGAAGCCGAGAAAGAGAGAGATAAACTGACCCATGAGCACGAAAGGAGATATCTGTATCATAGGAATTCAGGAAGAGGAAGAGAGAGAAAAGCGCTGAATGGATACTCGAACAAATTATAGCTGAGAACTTCCCCAATCTGGGGAAGAAAACAGACATTGAAATCCAAGAGGCACAGAGAACTCCTCTCAGACATAGCTTGAATCAATCTTCTACACAACATATCATATTTTGCACAGCAAAATATAAGGACAAAGAGAGAATTCTGAAAGCAGCTAGGGATGAACAGGCCTTAACATACAAAGGGATACCTATCAGAATGGTTGAAGACCTATCTACTGAAACTTGGCAGGCCAGAAAGGAATGGCAGGAAATTTTCAATGTGATGAACAGAAAAAATATGCAGCCAAGAATCCTCTATCCAGCAAGCCTGTCATTCAGAATAGAAAGAGAGATAAAGGTCTTCCCAAACAAACAAAAATGGAAAGAATTCATTACCACTAAACCAGCCCTACAAGAAATCCTAAGGGGGACTCTCTGAGGGAAATGTTGCAAGGAGCACAAGGTATCAGAGACGCTACTATAAGCATGAATCCTACAGAGAACACAATGACTCAACCCATAATTTTCTATAATAACACTGAATGTAAATGGACTAAATGCTCCAATCTGAAGACATAGGGTATCAAAATGGATAAAGATAACCAAAACCCATCTATTTGCTGTTTACAAGAGATTCATTTTAGACCTGAGGACACCTTCAGATTGAAAGTAAGGGGATGGAGAAATGTCTATCATGCTACTGGAAGTCAAAAGAAAGTTGAAATAGCCACACTTATATCAGACAAACTGGAGTTTAAAGTAAAGGCAGTAACAAGGGATAAAGAAGGGCATTATATAATAATTACAGGGTCTATACATCAGGAGGAGCTAACAATTATAAATGTCTATGCACCCCATTTGGAACACCCCAATACATAAAACAATCACAAACGTAAGCAATCTTATCGATAAGAATATGCTAATAGCAGGGGACTTTAATACTCCACTTACAGCAATGGATAGATCAACTAGACAGAAAATCACTAAAGAAACAATGGACCTGAACGACGCATTGGACCAGATGGATTTGACAGATATATTTAGAACTCCACATCCTGAGGCTATGGAATTCACTTTCTTCCCAAGTGTGCATGGCTCATTCTCCAAGATAGATCACTTACTGGGTCATAAGGCAGCCCTCAATAGGTGTAAAAGAATTGAGATCATACCATGCAAACTTTCAGATCACAATGCTATGAAACTTGAAACCAATCACAGGAAAAAGTCTGGAAAGCCTCCATGGTTAAAAGTCTTTAACCTTCCATGGAGGTTAAAGAACACCCTACTACAGAATGAATGGGCCAATCAGGCATTTAGAGAAGAAATTAAAAGATGTATGGAAATGAAGTGAAAAAAATGAAAACACAACGATCCAAACTCTTTGGGATGTGGCAAAGGGAGTCCTAAGAGGAAAGTACATTGCACTCCAAGCCTATTTCAAGAAACCAGAAAAAGCACACATACAAAACCTAACAGAGCACCTAAAGGAACTAGAAGCAGAGCAGCAAAGAGCAACCCAAACCCAGCAGAAGAAGATAAATTTAAAAAATCAGGGCAGAAATAAACAATATAGAATCCAAAAAAACAGTTGAACAGATCAATGAAACCAAGAGTTGTTTTTTTGAAAAAATAAACAAAATTGATAAACCTCTAGCCAGACTTCTCAAAAAGAAAAGAGAGAGCACCCAAGTAGACAAAATCACGAATGAAAATGGACTGATTACAACCAACCCTCAGAAATGCAAGCAGTTATCAGGGAATACTATGAAAAATTATATGCCAACAAACTGGACAACCTAGAACAAATGGACAAACTCCTAAACACACACACACTACCAAAATTCACGCAGGAAGAGATAGAAAATCTGAACAGAGCCATAACGAGTGAAAAAAATTGAATCAGTTATCAAAAATCTCCCAACAAATAAGAGCCTGGGCCATATGGCGTCCCTGGGGAATTCTACCAGACATTTAAATCAGAGTTAATAACCATTCTTCTCAAGCTAGTCCAAAAAACAGAAATAGAAGAAAAATTTCCAGACTCATTCTATGAAGCCAGCATCACTCTGATTCCCAAGCCGGACAGAGACCCAGCAAAAAAAGAGAACTACAGGCCAATATCCTTGATGAATATGGATGCAAAACTCCTCAACAAGATACTTGCAAATTGAATTCAACAGCATATAAAAGGAACTATCCACCATAATCAAGTGGGATTCATTCCTGGGTTACAGGGCTGGTTCACCATTCACAAATCAATCAATGTGATCCATCACATTAACAAAAGAAAAGATAAAAACCATATGATCCTGTCAATAGATGCAGAAAAAGCATTTGACAAAATACAGCATCCCTTCTTAATAAAGACCCTCAAGAAAGTCGGGATAGAAGGAACCTACTTAAACATCATAAAAGCCATTTAAGAGAAGTCCACAGCTGATATCATCCTCAACGGGGAAAAACTGAGAGCTTTCCCCCTGAGATCAGGAACATAACAGGGATGTCCACTCTCACCACTGTTGTTTAACATAGGGTAGAAGTCCTAGCATCAGCTATCAGAGAACAAAAGGAAATAAAAGACATCAGAATTGGCAAAGAAGAAGTCAAAATTTCACTTTTTGCAGATGACATGATATGCTACATGGAAAACCCGACAGACTCCACCAGAAGCCTACTAGAACTGATCCATGAATCCAGCAAAGTCTCAGGGTACAAAATCAACACACAGAAATAGGTTGAATTTTTATACACCAATAATGACACAACAGAAAAGGAAATCAAGAAACTGATCCCATTCACAATTGCACAAAAAAAACATAAAATACCTAGGAATAAACCTAACCAAAGATACAAGAGATCTGTATGATGAAAACTATAGAAAACTTATGAAGGAAATTGAAGAAGACACAAAGAAATGGAAAACATTCCATGCTCATGGGTTGGAAGAATAAATGTTGTTAAAATGTCATTACTTCCCAAAGCAATGTACATATTCAATGCAATCCCAATCAAGATTGCACCAGCATTCTTCTCAAACCTAGAACAAACTATCCTAAAATTTGTATGGAACCACAAAAGACCCCAAATAGACAAAATAATATTGAAGAAGAAAACCACAATGGGAGGCATCATAATCCTAGACTTTAAACTCTACTACAAAGCTGTAATCATCAAGAGAGTATGGCATTGGCACAAAACCAGACACATAGGCCAGTGGAATAGAATAGAGAACTCAGAATTTGACTCACAAATATATGGCATATCCAATGGAAAAAAGACAGCCTCTTCAACAGATGGTGCTGGGAGAACTGGACAGCAACGTGCAAAAGAATGATACTAGATCACTCTCTGACACCATACACAAAAATAAACTCAAAATGGATAAAGGACCTGAATGTGAGACATGAAACTATCAAAACCCTAGAGGAGAAAGCAGGAAACAACTTCCTTGATCTCAACCGCAGCAATTTCTTACTTGACACATTCCCAAAGGCAAGGGAATCAAGAGCAAAAGTGAATTATTGGGACCTCATCAAGATAAAACATTTCTGCATGGCAAAGGAAACAATCAATAAAACTCAGAGGCAACTGACAGAATGGGAAAAGATAGTTGCAAATGACTAATCAGATAAAGTGTTACTATCCAAAATCTATATTTTAAATGTTTATTTATTTATTTTTAGACCGATAGAGAGCACGAGTTGGGTAGAGACAGGGAGAGGAAGAATCCCAAGCAGGCTTCCCACTGTCAGCGCAGAGTCCAAAAGCAGCTAGATCTCATGAACCATGAAATCAAGACCTAAGTCAAAATCAAGAGTAGTATCCTTAACCAACTGAGTCACCCGAGTGCCCCTTTACTCTGCTTTTAAAGTGAACCACCACTGACTAACAAATGGTTAAAAAAAAAAAAAAGGGAATAGGAAAGAAAGAATAAATAAAATTTCTTGTGGTTATGAAGGTTGAAATTATTATTGTTGCAACATTTTCAATGATCTGGAAGAAAAAAAGTTTGTTTTTTTCATCAAAACAGAAAACTGAATTGCTTATACTTGCTGTTACATCTACAGTGTGTGACAGTTTTATGTTCTATGTCACTAGAGCACTAGAGCAAATATGAAATAAGTCAAAAGTTTCTGCATTCATGAAATGCAGATAATCTTGCACAAGTTAGTAAACTCATTTTGATTTCTAGTAAACTACTGTTCCTCAACTTCACAAAAATTTCCCAATTTATCACTGAAGAAAATTTAGCTAATTTAGGATAGAATCCCCTTTCCAGTTTTATCAAAATCTTCCTAATGCTTCCAGATTGTTGAAGGAGAGTGTTCAAATTATAATGCTTATAATTGTATAATGGGTAACTGGTCCTGAATTTTGTAAGTGGCAACCTCTATATCTTAATCCTAAAAAATAAAAGACTAATTGTGGGAATGTAGGTACAGAATGAGGATGTGAAGATTTGAATGGAGTGCTTGTTCCATACTCAGGCTTAATTAATGTAATTAGGCTAATGCTTGGCCTTATCCTTCCAGAGAGGTTATATAACAGTTTTCTTATCTATTATATTATAATATTACTTTAGAAATAACTAATAGTGCTGTAAATAAAAATCTGGTCAATTTGAAGAGAGAGAAAAGTCTCATATTCAGATTTGAAAGTAAATTCTTATAAATATATATAATTTCTTTATGATCTTGCATCATTTGTAATCAATGCTCTGCTAAGCTGAGTTAATTTCTGTTTTGCACTTTGCATTTTTTGTGTAAACATTAACTGCTGATGCCCAGGCTAATTCATTTGAGAGTATTTGACCTATTCACAATGAAAGCAATAACATCTTCTCATAAATAAAACACTCTCCTGTTACATTTATGAAATAACATAGAAAAACTGAAATTACATGATAAACATATGTATATACTATCAAACACTGTTTTTGATAATAGAATAGATAATCTATAAGATAGTCTAAAAATATATAGCTAGAAAGAAGGGCAGTGACTCTGTAATAATTTAGAATAATTTTCTTAAAGAAAAGCACTTTATGAAATTAAAACTAAGAATGAAACCTAAGAAGGAATTACATTCATAAATGTATAAAATAAAGCAAATGTTTTTATTATCCTTCCATTATCATTGTTTGTTTTTTGAAAAGAAAATAAAAGTTTCTTTTTCTCTACATCCTCTCCAACACTTGGCATTTTTTGTCTTTTTTATAAAACCTATTCTAACAGGTGTAAGGTGATACGTCACTAAGGTTTTGATTTGCATTTCTCTGATAATTAGTGATGTTGAGCTCTTTTTCATGTACCTGTTGGCCATTTATATATCTTTCTGGGGAAAAATGTCTCTTCAGGTTTTCTGCCCATTTCTTAATTGGATTATTTACTTTTTTTGCTGTTGAGTTGTAGTTCCTCATATTAATCCCTTATCAGATATTTGTATTACTAATATTTTCTCCCATTCTGAATGTTGCCTTTTCATTTTGTTGATGGTTACCAGATACAAGTAGGTGGGGAAAATGGGAAGATGTTGTACAAAAGGTACAAAGTTGCAGTAATGTAAAATTCATAAATACTAGAGATCTAACATACAGCAGGGTTACTATTGTTAACTATAATGTATTATATATTGAAAATTTGTTAGAATAGATCTCAGGTGCTCTCATCACACACATGGTAAGTGTGTGAGCAGATGGGTATGTTAATTACCTGATTGCAGTAATCATTTCAGTTTGTATATGTATATCAAAACATCGTACTGTACACCTTAAGTATATATAAAATTTTATTTTAAAAAATTAAAAAGAAAACATATATGAACAATAAAATATTTATTAGTTAGTAATTATTGCTTATATTTTCTATAACTCTTTTTAACAATATTCAAACTCCTATTAACCATAAGGGCTTAAATAGTCTTTCAGAGATAATTAAGTAAGATGTATCTATGATAAACGCCAAGGAGATAATTTTTTATTTCTAAATATATTATACTTTTAAGGAGCTTAATGGATCACTAAGAACAAGATAATTATATTTCAAATATCATCCATTAAATAAATGTGTTATATAAAAATTTAAGATCTGTGCTTTAATCCAACATTTGCCAATGATTACTGTTTTGTCAATTATAATAATTCAAGGATATTAACTTTACTGAGTACTTACAAGCTAAGCACTAAACTTAACAAATGCCTCATACTTCTCACAAAACTACAAACTAAATATTATCATTTCTAGTGCACTTATTAGAAAACTAATATGGATGGGTTATATAATTTATCTGACATTAATAGTCTTTAGTTAGGACAAGTATTTCATCCTGAATTATTTTTTTGCTTTAGGGTGTAAATTCCTGAGGTACAAACATGGCCACTGAAATTCTCATCTGAGCTAGAGAGACAGCCCTGAAATAATATCGGGGTGGGGGTGACACATGGCTGGCACCAAAATATCATGTTCTGAAAAATCATTGTTCATAAAATCTGTTCAACTTTGCAGATTATTATTAGAGGTCCTATTTCCAAAATTATAACTCCTTTGTCAAACACTAAACACATTTTAAGGTTCTTTATAAATATATTCCAAAAAACTTTAAATATTAAACATTGGTAACTCATAAACTCTATTAAAATGCTCATTTAACTCTTTTCATCACCATTATTATTTTTATTTAGATAACTTTTTTTTCATTTATTTTTGAGAGATAGGGAGTGAGCAGGGGAGGGGCAGAGAGAGAGCAAGATACAGAATCTGAAACAGGCTCCAGGCTTTGAGCTCTCAGCACAGAGCCTGATGTGGGGTTCGAACTCATGAACTGCGAGATCATGACCTGAGCCACTGACTGACAAACCCAGGTACCCCTAGATAACTGTATTTTTTAAGTTTTTATTGAAATCCCAGTTAGTTGACATACAGTGTAATATTAATTTCAGGTGTACCATTTAGTGATTCAACAACTTTCCTACACACCCAGTGCTCATCACAAGTACCCTCCTTAATCCCCATGGTATATTTCACCCATCAACCCCCACCCTTCTCTGTTCTGGTAACCATCAGTTTCCTCTTTATAGTTAAGAGTTTATTTCTTGGTTTTTCTCTCTCTCTCTCTCTTTCTCTTTAAATCCCTTTGCTCATTTGCTTTGTTTCTTAATTTTCAGACAACTGTATTTTAGTGGTGAAAATTGTGCCTCCTGGCTTTAATGTAAATGTAATGTAGTTATATGATAATCAATTTAAAATATTTA
The DNA here is from genome assembly GCF_003009895.1 of Hyaena hyaena. Taxonomy (NCBI): domain Eukaryota; kingdom Metazoa; phylum Chordata; class Mammalia; order Carnivora; family Hyaenidae; genus Hyaena; species Hyaena hyaena. Next base: position 18,527 of record NW_024082869.1, read on the forward strand.
TAGGGTTTTTATTGGACACATGTGCATTTTATTCCTGAGTTAATTTTTTTTTACCAATAGTTTATTGTCAAGTTGGTTTCTATATAACACCCAGTGCTCATCCCCACAAGTGCCCTCCTCCATGCCCATCACCCCCTTCCCCCCCACACCCATCAGTCCTCAGTTTGTTCTCAGCATTCAAGAGTCTCTCATGGTTTGCCTCTCTCCCTCTTCCCAACTATTTCCTCCTTCTTCTCCCTCATGGTCCTCCGTTAAGTTCCTCCTAATCCTCCTATACGTACAAACATATGGTATTTGTCCTTCTCTGCCTGACTTATTTTGCTCAGCACAACACCCTCAAGGTCCATCCATGTTGCTACACATGGCCAGATTTCATTCTTTCTCATTGCCATGTAGTATTCCATGGTATAGATAAACCACATCTTCTTGATCCATTCATCAGTTGATGGACACTTAGGCTCTTTCCATGTTTTGACTATTGTTGAGAGTGCTGCTATGAACATTGGGGTACATGTGCCCCTATGCATCAGCATTTCTATATCCCTTGGGTAAATTCCTAGCAGTGTTATTGCTGGGTCATAGAGGAGCTCTATTGTTAATTTTTTGAGGAACCTCCATACTGTTTTCCAGAGAGTCTGCACATGTGTGTATTTTATTTTAATATGAACTTACACATCTAACTTTTTTGTAATTAAATATTTTGAAACACAATAATATAGGTCAAATAGGTGTTAGGTATAATAATTAATCTTAGTACATTCATTTTCGTATAACACTTGTGTACACAGAAAAGTTATACAAACATCAAAGTACATTAAAAGAAATATAAGAAAATAGAGAAGTATTTAAAAACATTATATTTTTGTATTTCTGAGTTGCTTATTTTCAGAAACATTTGTCCCAATCACTATTCAGTTGCTAACCCCAGGAAATAATAAGCTTATGTGTCAATTAAGAACGTCAAAATAACTAGAGCTAGGTGACATACTACATTGGAGTTTCCATATGCAGTCTTATTTCTTACTGAGGCATTGGTAGTTTTATGTAATCAAACAAATATTCATGAATAATAAACAGCTGATCTGTCCATATTTGTATGGAGTGATATCCCAGTTTAGTAAAAGAATATAGGCCTAGAATTTTGCAAACATAAATTCGAATAATAACTCCAGCACATCCCCAAATTATTTCATTGGATATGTCATTCACCTGTTTACCTCTCTTTATTTGTTCAAAATTGAGTTAAAAATATCTGCTTTTAAAATAATTAAATGTATTAAGAAGATAGCTGCACAGTGCTTAGAAGTACTCAAGAAATGACAAAATTATTGTTCCATAAATCAATAAAATTATTTAAAAAATGTCAAATTTAACAAAACTATTCTTAGACTTTAGGACTTTGAAAAAAGCAATAGAGATATATTTCTATTAATGGTAAATTTACAGTTAGAAATGTTACATTTATATAGTTTTTTGGTCTTGAATAAGTAAGATAACAATGATAGACTAAATTAATTGAATACCAGCTACTGTACTAAGTGTTTTATATCTGTAATCTCATTTAATGCTCATAAAACATTTAAGGATAGCATTTTTATTGAAAATTTATACTTGTAGAAACTGTGACCCCGAATGGTCTAGAAATTTTTACCTAGAGTGCTCAGATAGTAAACAATAGATCTAGAATTAAATTAATAGATATTGAGATTTCATTCTCCTAAACAAAACGCTACAGAACTTTCTACTAGAACTTAATATAAATTAAAAGAAAATTCCCTCCGTCATTTGACAGTCAAGTCTTTTCCACCATGATTGGTGAATTAGAATTATTTTTTAGAATTATTCTGAAAAGATATATAGTAAGTACAGTCTATTTACTACAATCTATATTCAGTTCTGGGGATACAGTGAATAACAAGCCAGAGCCCTTGTTCTGATAAACATTATAATCCGGTGGGAATGGTGCTAAGAAAATGATTTTACTGTTAATTATTCAATTTCACTTTTAATAAGTGTGAAGTGCCATAAAAGATTATGAGATGGGTAAAGGTGCAGTCAATCTAGTCCAGAAAGGTCACAGAGGGTGTATTTGACAATATTATGTTGGGTTTTCTGAGCTACGAACTAATGAACAATTAGGTAAACAGTGTTTAATTAAGCAGACTTATTTCTAGACAGAGGGAAAGGAAGTACTACAACCTGACTGTGAAGGAGAAGGAAATATTAAAGAAACTGAGCGATGATGAATTTGGACAGTAGAGAGAGAGAGGTGAATGGCGAAATGGAGTGGGAGAGGTAAGTAGGGCCTGATTAATCAAATAGATCCCATTAAGAATTTAAGTATTTCTTGATTAACTTAAAAGATAAGAAATAGCTTGTTCTGTAGGTCAGAAAATGGTTTTCTCTTAGCATTTTCATATGTTTCTACCTACAAAATATAATGAAGCACTTTGAAAAACTTTAATCATTTATAGGACGGATTTGAAAGTGACAAAAAATGAATTAGGAAAATCAATCAGAGACTGTTAAGTATTCCATTCTCCCTCCCACCAGCTCCTGGAAGCCACCATTTTATTTTGCAGTTATGGTTATTTTAGATCCCTCATATAAATGGAATCATACAAATTTGTCCTTATGTGAGGCTTGTCTTATTTAGTGCGGTGTCTCAGGCTTCCATGCTGTCTCTAGTTTCAGTTATGTAAGATGAATGGGTTCTAGAGATCCACTATTCACCATGGTGTCTGTAGTTAATAACATATATTGTGCACTTCTATTATGCTCAAAAAATAGATCTCATATTAAGCATTCTTACCACACACGCACACACACACAAGAAAACTTGTGAAAGTGATGGATATGTTTATTATCTTCATCGTGGTGATAGTGTCAACTGTCATGAATTTACATATGCATTCATCCAAACTCATAAAATTGTGTATGTTAAACACGTGCAGCTTTTTAAATATGTCAGTTATACCTCAATTAAACCGTTAGTGAAAAAGGATAGAGGCTTTTAAATAGAAAAATGAACGATAGATATTGTATGGAGATACAAACAAGATCACTGACAGGGCTCTAACTTGAACAAGTGGAAAATCTATTTTCCATTTAAAAATAATGTTTTGTAAATCTGGTTCTTCTAGTTTCCATTTTTAGGTATAAGCTTATAAAATTGAGAGTGTGTGTGTGTTTTAGCTATGCATGCAGTTATAACCACCACAATCAAAATATAAACAACACAAAAATGTGCTCAACAGGGGCGTCTGGGAGGCTCAGTCGGTTAAGCGTCCGGCTTCAGCTCAGGTCATGATCTCATGGTTCAGAGGTTCGAGCCCTGAGTCTGGCTCTGTGCTGACAGCTAGCTCAGACCCTGGAGCCTGTCTTTGGATTCAGTGTCTCCCTCTGTCTCTGACCCTCACCTGCTCACGCTGTCTCTATATTTCTCTCAAAAACAAACATTAAGAAAAATTAAAAAAAAAAAGAAAATGTGCTGAAACACTCATCATCAGGGAAATACAAAACAAAACCACTATGAGATACCACTTCACACCTGTCAGATTGGCTAAAATTATCATCACAAGAAACAACCGGTGTTAGTAAGAATCTGGAGAAAAAAATAGAACTATCCTACAACCCAGCAACTTCACTACTAGGTATTTATCCAAAGGCTACAAAAATGCTAATTTGAAGGGGCACATACACCCCAATGTTTATAGCAGTGCTAAAAAAATAGCCAAGTTATGGAAAGAGCCCAAATGTGCATTGACTGATTGACTGATGAATGGGTAAAGAAGAGGTGGGATGGATATATATATATATATATAAACATATACATATATGGAATATTACTCAGCAATCAAAAATGAAAGCTTGTCATTTGCAACAACATGGATGGAGCTAGAGTATATTATGTTAAGTGAAATAAGTCAGTAAGAGAAAGAAAAATACCATATTATTTCACTCATATATGGAATTTAAGAACCAAAACGACGAACATAGGGACAGGAACGAAAATAAAATAAGATGAAAACAGAGAGGGAGGCAAACCATAAGACTCTTTAAAAATAATATTTAGTTACTTCTTTACTTCTTTATTTATTTGAATGAGTGTGAGTGAGGGAAGTGCAGGGAGAGAGACGGGGAGAGAATCCCATGCAGGCTTTGCACTGTCTGTGCAGAGCCTGACTCAGGGCTCGAAGTCACAAACCATGAAATCATGACCTGAACTGAAATCAAGAGTTGGACACTTAACTGACTGAACCACTCAGGCTTTGAGAGAGGGAGAGAGAGAGAGAGAGAGGAAGAGGGACAGAGAGAAAGGGAGAAAGGGAATTCCAAGCAGACTCCACACTGTCCCAGCAGAGCCCGACCTGGTGCTCAATCTCACAAACCACAAGTTCATGATCTGAGTTGAAGTCAAGAGTCAGATGCTTAACCAACTGAGCACCCAAGTGCCTGGAGAGACTCTTAAATATAAAGACCAAACTGAGGGTTGATGAAGGGGAGGTAGATGTGAGGACGGACCAAACGGCTGATGGGAATTGAAGAGGGCACTTGTTGGGATGAGTACCATGTGTTTACGTAAGTGATGAATTACTAAATTCTGCTCCTGAAACCATTACTACACTATATTTTACCTAACTTGAATCTAAATAAATAAATAAATAAATAGACAAACAAACCAATAAAATACCAAATTTTCACCCTCAACAATTCCCAGTGCCTTTTGTTAACATCCAAGCCCCTGGAAACTGGTGATCTGTTTTCTGACCTTATTTTCTTGTCTTTTCCAGAATGCCATATAATGGAATCATACAGCATATAACCTTTGATTATGGCTACTTTCACTTAACACAATGCACTTGATATTAATTGATGTTATTGCATGCATTAGTTATCTACTTCTTTTTAATTCACTATATAAATGTAATATAGTCTATCCATTCATCAGTTGAAGGATATCTGGCTTGTTTTTAGTTTGGAAGATTGTGAATAAAGTTTCTACAAACACAAAGTTTTTTCAAGTGAAAATACCTTTTTCATTTAATTTGGGTAAATGCCTAAAATGGGATTGCTGAGTTGTATAAATATATGTTTTACTTTACAAAACCTCCAAACATTATTTTCAGTGTTTTTTTCAATGCTGCTATACCTTTATTATACAAAATTACTCAACATACTCAGCAGCATTTGGTATTATTATTATTATTTATTACTATTATTTATAAATTATTATATTGTAGTGATAACTCCCAGTGGTTTTAATTCCATTCATACATCTTTAATAAAGTATTCAAATAATTTGTCTGTCTTTAGTGGGGATTCTATTTTCTTACCTTTGAGTCATGTTTATATACATATATAATATCAATATATTAGGGATAAAAGATCTCCACAAGATATATAATTTGCAATTATTTTTCTCAGTGTGTAGCTTGTATTAACAGTGCATTCAATTAAGTGCCTTTCAAAGAATAGAAATCCTTAACTCTGGTAAAGTCAATTTTTCAATTTTTAATTTTATGGAATGAAATATCTAAATATCTCTTTAGACTGTTGCATCCAAAATTTTTTGCCCATCTCAAGGAAAAGCAAATACTTTTATTCTATGTTTGTTCTAAGTATTTTATAGTTTTATATTTCACATTTTTAGATCAGTGATACTGTTAAATTTTTAAAAATGTTTTATTTATTTCTGAGAGCGAGAGACACACAGCATGAACAGGGGAGGGTCAGAGAGAGAGGGAGATACAGAATCTGAAGCAGGCTCCAGGCTCTGAGCTGTCAGCACAGAGCCCAATGCAGGGCTCGAACCCACAAACCGCGAGATCATGACCTGATCCGAAGTTGGGCGCTTACCCAATGAGCCTCCCAGGCACCCCATATTGTTAATATTTATAAATGGTAAGATATGGGTTGAGGCTCTTCTTTTATAGGTAAATACCATTTATTTATCATGATATTGAAAATGCTATTCTTTCTTCATTGAATTACCTTTTCATAGTTGTTGTAAATTAATTGCAATCTTTGTAAAGGCTATAATTTTAAGCTAAAACCTGGAATCTTAATTCAATTTCAGTATGTTTATCTTTGATTAACGTAGCTAAATCTTGAAGTTGAGTTTTTTGAAATATCCAACTTTATACTTTTAAAAAAATTTTTTGGCCATTATTATTCCTTTGTCTATCTACATAAATTTTAAGATCAGTTTATTACTTTCTACAAAATCACTACTAAGACTTTGATAGAGATTGCATTGAATGTGTCTTTGGGATAATTAATATTTGAGTTTCTCAAACTACAAGCATGGAAAAACCCTTCAATTATGTATATTTCCTTTAATTTGTTGTTAGCGTTTTGTAATTTTTGGTATACAGAACTCTATACCTTTGATTGTATTCTAAATGCTCTGTTTTATAAAATTTAAATTTCTAATTGATCGTGAAAAATAGTAAAAAAATATGATTAATTTTCAAGTATTGACCTGGTATCCATCAAACTTCCTATACACATTTATTAGTTCTAATGCCTTTGATTATTTGGGATTTTCTAGGTGACAAATATGTTGTCTGCATATAGCTGTAGTTTTATTTTTCCTGTCATATTGTACTAGGTTGGACTTGCAGTACAACACAGAATAACAACATTGAGAGAAGATATCTATACCTTGTTTCTGACACTAGGAGGAAAGTGTCCAGCATTTTAATATTAGGTATGTTGCAAAATCGGAATTTAGGCCATACCCTTCGCTGGTATATGATTTTTCCTTCTAGTCCTGGCATTCAGAATGTACTTATAAGTAGGTATTAAATTTTGTAAAATGTTTTTGCCTCATCTATTGAGATTATCATATGATTCTTTATCTTTAATATGCTGATGTGGGGAATTACTTAGATTGAATTGAATACTTGAAATAATTTCCATTTGTTCACGATGCATTATGTTATAGACATGTGGTTAGATTCAACATCTAGTGCTGTGTTGTATATTTGTGCACTTTTGTTCATGGTCTGTAATTGTATTGAATTGGCACATGTTTTCTTTGTGCATCAAGGTGATTGCTAGCTCTGTAAAATGGGGCTGAAAGGTTTGTCACTTTTACATTATGGAGAATTTGTGTAGAATCAATATTACTTCCTTAACATTTGTCACTATTTTCAAGTGAACACACTGCAACCTAAAATTATACTTATTGCTGGGTTTTTAATTAAAAATTCAATTTATTTAACATATATAGGGCCATTTTGCTGTTTCATTCTTCCTGATGAGTTTTGGATGTTTTTGTCTTTCAACAAATTTGACCATTCCACCTAGGCATCAAATGTGTTGGCATAGAATTATTTGTAACATTCATTTAGTAACATTTTAATATGTGTAGCTTCTATAGTAAGGTATCTGTTTCATTTCTAATACTTGTATAACATGCCTTGGCAGTCTGGCTATTGTTTTTTCAATTTTATTGACTTTTTCTAAGACTAACTGGATTTTATTGTTTTTCTGTATTTTTTCCCATTCTCAATATGTTTGCTGCTTTTATTTTTATTATTTTGTTCATTGTCTTGCTCTGTGCTTAATTCATGGGTCTTTTTTCTAGTATGTCATATTGTAAACTTAGATAATTGATTAGAGACCTTTCATATAATAAAAACATGTAATACTATAATTGCCATCTACTTCTTTGTTTGAACCTAAAAAAAATATAACTTGTGTTTTATTTTAATTTATCTCAAAGTATTCTCTAATTTTCCTGTGATTTCCTCTTTAACCTATTGGTTATTGCAGTCTAAAACTGTACTTGTGTATTCGTTCTTTCCATTCTATCATTTATGCTTCATGTATTTTGAAGCTCTGTTCTTACATGTATATGCATTTAGGTTTATTATGTTTCTTGGTGAATTAATTCTTTTATCATTACGTAATATCTTTATTCCTGGAAATATTACTTCTGAATATACTCTGTCTGATGTTAATATACCCATGCCACATTTCTATTAATTCATGTTTGTATGCTTTACTATTCTACATTTGTTATTTTTAACCTAACTATACTCTTATACTTAAAGTTAATTTTCATAGATAACTAATTATTGGATTTTGCTTTTTGATTCATTCTGCTAATCTCTGCTGTTTAGTATTTATGGTTAGAGTCCTTATATTTAACTATTGATATAATTGTATCACAATTTGCCCTCTACGTAGTTATTTTTCTATTTGTTTCATTTGTTTTTTGTGTCTTGTTTTTCCTCTTTTTCTGTCTATTTTGGAATAATGGAAAAATTCTTATCGTTGGATTTTATCTCCACTTTTGGCTTAATTTTTATACCTCTTTTTAAAAAGGTGTGAGTATGTAATATTTATTTTTAGTTAGTCTTGATTTAATTTCAAATGTTATGCTCACTTTACATGTTGTGTAAGGACCTCAAAACGGTGATCCTCCATCATTTTTGCTATCTTGTCATATACTTTATTTTTACAGATTATAAACGCAAAATTCATTGTTACTGTTTGCGCTTTAATCAATTATTTTAAAGCAATTAAAATATAACATTAAAATAAATTTTCCTTCATTAATACCATATCTAAAGTTTTAGTTTCTTAGTGTAGACCCAGGTTTCTTTCCTGTGCCATTACTTCTCTGATCTAAAGAACTCACTTCAACATACCTTTAGGATAACTCTATTTTTAGTAAGCTCTCCCAGCTTTTGTATTTCTTTTTTTTTTAAATGTTTTATTTATTTTTGAGAGAGAAATAGAGACAGTGTGAACAGGGGAGGGTCAGAGAGAGAGGGAGACACAGAATCTGAAACAGGTTCCAGGCTCTCAGCTGGCTGTCAGCACAGAGCCCAAAGCAGGGCTCGAGCTCACAAACCATTAGATCATGACCTGAGACGAAGTGGAATGCTAAATCGACTGAACCACCCAGGTGCCTCCAATTGCTTTATTTCTTGACAGCATATGGATTTATTCTTGCTCCTCTATGGGCCTCATTATTGTTGGTTGAATGTCAGACATCTTTGTATGACAGTAGAAAATGTTGTAAATATTATTCACTCCTGGAAATGAGCATTCATTTTCTTTCTACTGTGGGTTTTGACTCATTGACATCCTGAGCTGGGTTTGGCATTTGTGCTGCTTCAGTTACTCTTAGCGAACCATGGCTTTACATTTTTCTAGTGTTACTTTATGGGTACAGTGAGACTGATTTCCTATAGGATTTTTCTCGGTATTTTCTCCAAACTCAGTTTATGTCTCTCCTTGCTGTTACCCCTCCTTCATATTCAATTGCAGTTATTTTTCTTGTAATTCTTACTAGCTTCTTGTTGGGAGTGCTGCTCTATTGCTATTTTTCATCATCAGTCTTGGGTAGGTGCTTGGTCTCTTTGCCTCATGGATGGAACTTCCTCAGTGATTTTGTCCCTTCTCCTAGGAGACGGTGGTTTTTAGTGCTCTATGGTCTAGTTCTGGCTGCAGTGGGTTATCTGTGCCCTGTTGGTGGTGGGGTTTAGCACCCTTCTCGCTCTAGTTTAAGGTCTTTTTCAGGAAGGTGGGGTAGAGAGGAAGAGGTGTGCATGACCTCATGCTGTTTCCACAGTAGTTGCCATTCTCCACCCTGAAGCCTGAACCACAATAGGAAATTTCTTCAATCTCTGGCTTTGACCCTCGTCTCTTTGGTGTATACCTCAAGAGTTTTGTCGAGAAGGGCCTGAGTACAGGTTTGAATTCCTCTTGAGTATGCCACTCATGAAGTTCTATACTCACATAATAGCCCAGATTCTGTCTTTAACAACTGTAAAAATATTTTAGCTGAATTCTTCTAACCAACTTTATTGACACCTGGTATAAATAGCTTATATGTACTTTCTTGTGGCTAGAATAAACTTAAAATTATCTAGTTCCACCTTATTATTTGATAAATGGGAGCTTTGAATCTTGGAATGATAAACTGACTTAACTCTAAAATACAAGTCTAGCTATAGTTACCCAAGTTCAGTGTTCTTTCCATGTTTATCATGTTACAGATAAATGTTTCTATGCAAAATGTGTCTATGTCTATTTTTTCCTATATTTGTATTCCTAGTGCCTGGAAATATGCCGTACATGCAGTAGGTGTTCAATTACCATTTGTTTAATGAATGTCCAATTGTACCAATATGCTTACTCATCAATCTAACTCCCAAAACAACATTTATGGAACCTTGTGAATAAACTAAACTAAGTTAAAATAAAAGAGCAAAACACACAATGGATATAATTGTCTAAGTTATGAGAAGAAAAGGCAATTGCCTACATGATGTGATTAATTTAAGTACTTATTGCCCCTATTCTTAAATCATTTGTTAACATCTTGATTCCATGAATGGACATTCATTTCTTTGTTTTAATAGATCCCTTTAGACTTATTAAGATAAAAATATCCCAAGAAGAGGATGAATCATTAAAATCCTGGTTTCACTAATTTGGTTTATTTATTAGAAAAAATGCAAGGGCCAGGTGAGGGTGTTGTTAGGTGATGACAGTTTGGAGTGATTGTGGGGTGGCCTGGAGCCAATGGCCAAGAAAGAATTCTTGAAGGCATCTTTGGTGCAAACAGATTATTTTTTTAAGGCATGGGGACACAGCCCATGGTCAGGAAAAGCTGCACAGTGGTTGTAGTAGGTAACTCATTATAAACGTTCAGGTCGGGAGGGGGTCAGAGATAGACTAAGTCTCTAAGAAATTTAGGAAGCAAGGTTTCCAGGACCTTGAGGGGCTAGCTGTTGCTAAAGAAACAGCATTTATTACCATTTAGTAAAACCTGTCATGAGACCCTTCAGATGTGTATCAGGGGCCATAATCTTGGAGTATGATTGTCAGCATGTATCTTGGGGAAGTTGAGATAAAGGGAGTTTCCAAAGGAATTTTTATATGTTAAAGTAGGCTTATAGGATTCTGGGGGATGAGGATAATGTTAAACCAAGATTCCCTTTTGCCCCAGGAAAGTGTCATCACGGAGGCAGCTGAGCTCCTAGATGGAAGTCATTCTGCCTGTTTCAAGGACTTGTCAATGGACTGTAAGCAGTAAGGAAATTTAGATTTTCGTTTGCCTCAGTTTCCCACATCACCATGGCAAGCACTTAAACCCCTTTCCTTTGTTCTTGGGTAGCCACGAGTGTCCACAGAATATCACACATATTCCACCTGGGTGACGAGAGGTGCCAGCTTGTGCTTCTCCCTCAGCGGTCCCATGTTCCTCATCATTAGGTATTGGGTTTGGGTTTGGGGAAATGAAACTTGAATGAACATAATACGTAATTGCAGCTTTATAGTTGCTTTTCAATGTTAAAAAAATAGCCAAATTCTTTCTATATCCAGCTTTTTCCAAAAAAAAAAAAATGGTACTCAGAAAAAGTTTGGCAATTTTCCTTTTTTACTATACAGAGCTAGAATTCATAGCTCCTTAAAGTCCTGCGTTCTTTTTCACGATTCTGAAATGCCTTCTTGAGGTAAGGAAGATGAAAATGTAGAAGAGGAAGTACAGAGATAAGATTTAGAATATTGTTCTTTGTGGTTGTGTTAGACAGGAATTTAAAGAGAAAAAAAAACTAGAGATAAATGAAGATATAAGGATAAACCTTAGATTCTGACAGGTTGAGGGGTTTTTAATGTTCTTTGGACTAATTTGAAACAGAACAGTGAAAAGCAAGTTATCACCATTTTGCTTAACTTTCAGGTATATTTTAATAGAAACACTGAAAATGTGTTTCAATAAACAATCACTTTTATTTTTATGTGTTATTTCTTGTGACTGCAAAATATTTAGACTGGCCATTTATCGGTTTTTAAGACCTTGATCTAGCACAATTTTAAAGAAATTCAAATTATTTCCCTATTGTAACAAAATGCATATTCATAGAAAAAGAAAAGGAAACTACTTACAAAATGGATTTTTAAAATATGTCTGACAAAAATAGACCTTTCTCTTTTTTGATCTTTTGAATAAAGCAGCTTTGCTACATTCTTCCTTTTCATATAAAGGGATGAAGTAGTGTATTGTTAATCATTTTCATGCACTGTGACTATTAACATTCTTTAATTATCCTGTTAATCAGTGTAAATGTCACCTGTTACAATATTCATACACTGCATCTATGTCATCCATTAGTCCAATTAATTAAAAACTCAAAGTTATTTATTGATTCATAAAATAAGTGGATACAGTTCAGATACCTCCATAAAATTTGCTGAATTAAAATGCTGCATGTGAGCTACATTTATCTTTCACTTTCCCACCCTCCAGTCAGAAAATTCCAGTTTTTTTCATATTATTATTCTCTTTTTCTGCCATTCTGCCATCACTTTGAAAAGTGCAATAGCCTTTTACTTTTAAGTTAGGTAAAACAGGAAACAATCATGAACAAAATAAAAGCTCGTCTTCATGGAACTTGCTTTTTAGTGGAGCAAGGCAGACTATTACAACAGGCACAGCAAATGAGTAAATTATACAGTACGTTAGAAAGTAATAATTGATATGGGAAAACACAGAAGAGGCTGTGGAGGGAAACCATGTAAGCAGTTTGAATAAAATGATCAGGAAAGACCTCATTAAAAATAAAAATGATACCATAGACTATCATTACCTTCAAGGGTTTTTAGAGAGTCTACTCTCTTCTCAATTTCCAAATATTCTTTCACTCTCTCCCCCTATCTTTACTAAGCAGAATCCCTTGCATATATTAAGTATTAGAAAAAATATATAGAAGCTTGGCTAATAACTGCTCTGTTGTAAACCCCTCCCAAATCCACAAAGGCAAGGAATTATAATCCCCTGTACCCAGTTTGAATTGAAGGGGAATTACATGGGGGAGAAAACCTATAATAATATTTCAATAAATAATTGTAATTCAAAAGTTTTTTACTCTCAAGGAGTTACTAAATTTAATATGAAGTCAAGACATACACATGTAAAATAGCAATTACTATTCAATTGCAAGAAGTCTATAGATTTTACATGCCATCTGATATGGTAAATGATAGATCAGCAAAAAATGTGGATAATACTGATTTTATATGCTTTTTTATTTCAAGCCAGGAAGAAGAAATCATGTGATTTGCCATGTTTTGGAGCCCTTCAAAGATTCAATTTTAAGACTGTTGTTTCTGCAAGCAGCTGTACTGTCCTAGAAATTAGATAGGTCATTTAAATGATGTGAACTTCAACTTCTTCAAAATTAAAATAGATAAAACCTACTTCCCACATTTTACCTGAAATTGCATTGAAAGTAATTTACAAAGTCATATTTTGTTTCTTAGAATATACTAGATCTCTCTGAATACCTTTTTAAATTTTACTTAAATTTATAAAACTAGTGTATTTTTATTACTTATAAAATAATATAGCATCTATATCTCATATAATTTCATCTAGCTTTCTTATATTGAGATAGGCAAATGTCATTAAGTATGACAGTTGATTATCTATTTTCTCCTTAAATTGATCCAGGGAATATTTTTATTTTTGAGAAATTAAGAAAGAAGTAGTCATCTAGTTGCTCTGTTTTCATAATAATACATTTTTCAATTCCTGTAAACCTTGGTATACTGGGGCGCCTGGGTGACTCAGTCGATTAAGCATCTGACTTTAGCTCAGATCATGATCTCGTGGTCCATGAGTTCAAGACCCACATCAGGTTCTGTGTTGACAGCTCAAAGCCTGGAGCCTGCTTCAGATTCTGTGTCTCCCTCTCTCTCTGCTTCTCCCCGACTCATGCTCTGTCTCTGCCTCTCTCAAAAATAAATAAACATTAAAATAAGTAAATAAAAAAAACTTGGACCACTATGAGACCATATCATTTTAAAAATGATTTTTTACTTTTGTTAAAAAAATTCACTTTGTCAAAAAAAAATCACAATACTTAGAATTTTACATTTCCAGAATTAGAGCAAAGCGGGTAGTCCATCTTTTCTAAAAGAAGACAAATTCACTTAAAAATATACAGTCAAACATCCCTGCTACATCACTAGTACTATAAACTTTCTTCTAAAGTCTACTTTAGAAGACTGTATAGAAGACTGTTTAGAAGAAGTCTGTATAAAGAAGCTAATTGAAATTGTTTTTATTATTTTGAGGAAAGGGCCAATATACCAGTACTGGAAATCCACTTGGAGGTCCTTTTTTTCTGCATTTTGTTGGGTACATCAAGAATACAAATCTTTGGGGGCACCTAGGTGGTTCAGTTAAGCGTCTGACTTTGCTCAGATCAAGATCTCGTGGTTCATGGCTTCGAACCCCACATCGGGCTCTGTGCTGACAACTCAGAGCCTGGAGCCTGCTTTGGATTCTGTGTCTCCCTCTCTGTCTGCCCCTCCCCCACTCATGCTCTGTTTCTCTCTGTCTCAATAATAAAAAACATTAAAAAAAAAAAAAAAGAATACAAATCTTTACCAGTTCTTTGCTTATGCCATTTCCCAGGTTTGTGTTTGCAGTGAGCAACCTTGGGAGGTGAGATATTAGGAAACAAAGATTAGTTTTGCTTACTGCTTGCTATAAAAGCAGTGGATTCCCCAATGTCAGTCCTCAACTATGAATAAGTCCACTGTGTATGCAGCATGAATGCTTCATATGTGGGCCCCTGGCCACTTCATATTGCCCTTGCAAGACATGGGGACAGAAAGAAATGACACAAATATGCTGATGGTCATAATACTTGCTGCACTATGGCCCTGACCCAGCAATTTCTTGTCTTTTAGCATTTATAACAATTAAGGTTCACTTATTAAGTTGTGTGTAGAATACACTCAAATCCTAATTCCAACAACAAGCAGTATATAAATTTTAGACAATTATAAAAGACAAAACAGTATTACTTTAAAAAATCAGGGAGCAATTATGGTCCCTTTTTAGAACTCTTTCATATAGCATATCTATATGCCAAAATATACATACGAGAGAGAGAGAGAAACTGCTCCACATCTTACATAGCATGAGAAATGTTATCTTATTAACTTAAAATTCTACATATAATTTATTTGCCAGTTAAAATTTATCATGTTTTTGTTTTCAGGTATGTAAAGATAATACCTCACATCTTTAGAAATCGATTTTCTTTTTTAATGTTAGTTTCAATCGGTAACATTCAGTGCAGGAATTCCACAGCATCTGAAAAATCATTCTCTAGAGAGCAATCTTTTGCAATATGAGCCTATGATAACTTATATGGCCAATCTAATATAAATTTTTACTTTAAAAAGATGACAGTGTTCTACTTACTGGTCAGAAAATAATTTGAAGTCAAGTTCTCTTTTTTTTTAATGTTTATTTATTTACTTTTGAGAGAGAGAGAGAGAGAGAGAGCACAGGTTGGGGAGAGACAAAGACAGAGAGAGAGAGACATAGAATCTGACGCAGGCTGCAGGCTCCAGGCTGTCAACACAGAGCCCGATGCAGGGTTCTTGAACCCAAGAACCATGAGCTCATGACCTGAGTGAAAGTCAGCTGCTCAATCGGCTGAGTCACCCAGACACTCCTAAATTCAAGTTCTTAACCGCAAAATAATTTCCAGGAAATGTTAACAAAACAACTTGAAATATTCCCTTAGGTCTGCTGCTTGAGATATCTAAGATAACACAGGGTGTTAGCTAAAAAAGAAAAGAAATTAAGTTTATTTTTACAAAAGGTATATGAAGCACTAACGTCTTTTCCTTAATCCATACTCCTTTAACTATTTTCTTTTGAAGATGCACCAAGCTATTGTAGTTGGGAGAAAGCCCATAAAGGCAGCTTGCTTAAAATTTAAGCTTTTCTCTTTCTGCTAAATTGATTTTTGTTTTGGTATTTATAACCAGGGCCCATAATATTAGCCACCATGGACTGACTTTAACTTTTTTATGGTCATTACAGTATTTTCTGTTTTTGTAATTCTGATAAATATAGCAAAACCCACTTTTAATACTTTACTAGGAACACAGGGATCTTTTACAAAATAGGAGAAAATAAATTAGAAGGAATAAAAATCAATTTAAAAAGATGTTGCCTGACAATTTTAATAGCATGGTAATAATAACATGTATTGAAACTAAAACTTATAATTCTAGTAAACAAAAACATAAACTCTCAAATTGTAAAATCCCAAGAGCAAGCAGGCATCTTTTAGCAAGAACATTTATGTTTTTAAAGCCTGATATTATGGTCAGAGGACAACTGAGTAACAAAAACCAGCTATTGAAGAAAGTGCTCTTGCTCAATAAAGATAATCTTCTGGACAGCATGCAGCCAGGAAATTTTAATATTGCCCACATAAATTTCAAGAGGCCTATGAAATCATAGTCCACCTGTCATTTAGGACTTATCACATTTTACTGGAATTTTCTCAGCTAAATGATGCATAATAGCGACAGAGATAAATTCTAATAGGAAGTCATTAACAGTAAATAACGCTAGCAAATGATAAGTTGGTGAACTAGGAACCAGAAGCCTGGTTCCAGATAGCTTGGAATTTCAGTCAGAGTGGAAGGTTTACACATTGACATTTTAATACTAGGGACAAAATGCCCAAGAACCAAAATACTTTTGTTGTCAATCAGAGAATGGGAAAAGCAGGTATGGAATTTTCACATTCAGATGGATAGCTGGGAGAAGGGGAGCCAGGAAGAAAATGGCAGCACTTTTAGTACTTAAATCTTAGATGTGGAGAGAAGAGAGCTATGGTAATAATAACAGAACTTTTCGTGGAAATTTCATGTACTATTTTTAACCAACGAATATTTTCTTTCTTTTTTTTTAAAAAAATGTCTTAATGTTTATTTATTTTTGAGACAGAAAGAGAGAGGGAGGGAGAGAGAGCGAGTGGGAGAAGGGAAGAGAAAGAGATGGAGACACAGAATCTGAAGCAGGCTCCAGGCTCTGAGCTGTCAGCACAGAGCCGATGTGGGGCTTGAACTCACAAACCTTAAGATCATGACCTGAGCCAAAGTCTGACGCCCAACCAACCGAGCAATCCATGTGCCCCCCAACTAATATTTTCTTAATCTAAAGAATCATTACTCAGCTTTTCATGGATTTCTGATAACATTTGAAAGCATTGTTGGGGCGTCTGGGTGGCTCAGTCGGTTAAGTGTCCAACTTCGGCTCAGGTCATGATCTCATGGTTCATGGGTTCGAGCCAGCCATCGAGCTCTGTGCTGACAGCTACCTTGGAGCTTGGAGCCTGCTTCAGATTCTGTGTCTTCCTCTCTCTCTCACCCTCCCCTGCTCACGCTGTCTCTCTCTTTCAGAAATAAATAAAACATTAAAAACAATTTTTAAAAAAAGAAAGCAAGGGTAACTTTGTAGAGTGCCTCTCTCTGTATTTGAGACAAATTATATTCGTAATAATTTGAGCATGTCACAAGATATGCCTAAAGCATATATAGATGTTGTCGATACATGTGCATGGGACAAATATGTGTTCTAAGTATTGAAGCCTATCTTTGTACATCTAATAGTTTCTGCAAGTATCACATCAGTTAGGATACAAAAATGATATTTGAGGGGCGCCTGGGTGGCTTAGTCGGTTAAGCGTCCGACTTTCGCTTAGGTCATGATCTCGCGGTTTGTGGGTTCGAGCCCCGCGTCGGGCTCTGTGCTGACTGCCAGCTCAGAGCCTGGAGCCTGTTTCAGTCTGTGACTCCCTCTCTCTCTGACCCTCCCCTGTTCACGCTGTCTCTCTCCTAGAAATAAATAAAACATTAAAAAAAAAAAGAATACAAGATTTGCTCCACATTATTGAAAAACTGAGAACCATTTGCGAAGGGACACACTGACTGTGCAGGCTTTAGGCTAGTATAAGGACGAGTGANAGTCTGTGACTCCCTCTCTCTCTGACCCTCCCCTGCTCACGCTGTCTCTCTCTCTCTCTCTCTCCTAGAAATAAATAAAAATATATATTAAAAAAATGATATTTGAGGGTGATAGTTGTAGTCCTTGCTACAATCTTAATAAAAAATATTTGGGAGAATACATGTTTACTATTAGACTTTCTGACTCCACGAAGACACTGCTTCTATTACTTTGACTGTTCAGTAAAAATTTGTTGAACAAATGTTGACTAATGGATCTGCATAGAGTGCTGAAGCCTCAGGGGGCCCGCGTGAAGGAAGAGTACAGAACCAGAGACTGAAGCTCTCGGTCCTAGAGAATTATCAGTGCTGCCATGTAGAAAGTGAAGCTCTCTATAAAGCTGTTTGCTTTATGTGGCAGTAGGCCATAATTACCTGTTTTATATTCCTTGTCAAATTGTGTCATTTTCATTATTTCATTCATTTTGCATGCCAGTTCATTTAACTAATGTATAGCTGATTTTTAAATAGAATTCCTGTTAAGATTTTAGAAGTACAGTTTGATCAAGTTTGGTCAAGTTTCGTAGAGACACTATAGCGTCGTTTGTTAACTTAAGAGTATCAGGCCTGAAGCCACATTGACTGGGTTCAAATGTATTTCTGGTCTTGTTTTTTCATGTTCTTGACAACTCTATGGAAATTGAAGCCTTCCAAATGCTGGGAGAAAGAACTCTTAGCATCACCAAAGAGTGCTCGATAGCCAGTGGGCTCTTCAGAACTCCATGACCATGTTTTAATGATGTATGCATCTGAGCCACATCAACACTTTGCAGTACATGATCCTACAACCTCACAATTGAATAAACAAAATGAGTCTAGGTAGTTTCCAATCTCTGTAAATGCTGCTTAAAAACAAAACAAAACAAAACAAAACACAAAACCATGTTTTTCAGGGTTTCCTGAGAGCAATCACATTAACAGCTCTGCCATTCATGGTCTCCAACTCATTGCTTTGTCTTATATTCACCCCTTCAGTTTACCCTTACAGCAAGCTCCCCAGTGAACTGCAAAGCATATTCCCTCCAAGTATTATTACTCTGGGGGGCTCTTTTTTGCTGGTCATAAATGATGACTCCCAAACTGTTCTCATAAAACTGAACTTCAGTACCTGTGGTAAGCTGAATAACTACCCCAAAGGTTTTCAGATCCTAACCCCCCAAAACCTGTGAATGTTGCTTTTCATAACAAGGGAACTTTTTGCAGTTGGGATTAAGAAAAATATTTTGAGAGGTTCCTGGATGGGTTCAGTCGATTAAGCATCAACTCTTGGATTCGGCTCAGGTCAAGAGCTCATGTCCATGAGATCGAGCTTCATGTCAGGCTCTATGCTGACAGCAGAACCTGCTTGGGACTCTCTCTCCCTCTCTCTGCGCCTCCCCAGCTTGTGCTCTTTCTCCTTCAAAATAAATAAATAAACATTTGGGGGGGAAAGGAAGAAGAAAAGAAAAGGATTTTGAGGTGAGAAGGTATCTAGGTGGACCCAGTTTAATCACAAATGTCCTTATAACAGACAAGTAGGAGATCAGAGAAAGAAAAGATGATGTGATAATAGAAGCAGAGATTAAATGATGTTGCCAGGATCCAAGGAGTACTGGCATTCTTTAGAATCTAAGAAGCAAAGGACCATCATCCTTTTTTTTTTTTTAACTTTATTAAATTTGAATATATGAATTCTTGAATATATGTATATATATATCACCCTAGCTTTGCCCACTTGAAAGGACTTATAACTAATGACACTTAGTAGCAGTGAGCATACTTACTGCCCAGATCTTGATGTGAATATTATTCTCCATTAAAAGGAAACAAGGAAACAAGACTCCTTGGAGAATGGTTGAATTCAGATCCAGGTAAGGCAAATATGAAGTGAATCAGAAATATTTTATATTGCTAGTTAGCAGGGAGGAACTCAAAAACCCATGTTTTCTTATGAAAAGGATACAGGACCCACCTTAATGGGGCTCCTTCTAGCCAAATTTAGGACCGTTTGGACATCAAAGAGAATAAAGAGAGTAACTGATTACAAATTAAATATTAAAGGAAATTCATGAGACCACAGTAATATAAAGTAAAGGAAGAAGGAAAGAGGAGGGAGAGAAGAGAGAGACACACATACATATGCAAAGTGAAAGAGAGAGACCGAGAGAGATGACAGAAGAAGAGAGAGAAGAAATAAAAAAGGAAATTTCATCTTTACAGAAGAATGTTAGCTACTAAACATAGAAGGAGGATAAAATGAGGCAATCCCTACAAACCCAACATAATGATGGATTCGGGTAAGGATCTCAGTGCTGCTAAGACAGCTGGGTGACAGGTTTGTTCATGACATCAAAGTGTTATCCCACAGGTTACTAATGACAAAAGAGGAGAAACAACACATTTACTTTAGAGAAATCTGGCCATCACCACCTTAACCAAGGATCAAACTTAACTTCATGACTACTGGGGCGGCCTGACATGAACCTGCTCCTGGTGGGAGGCAACATGACGAACACAAAACTGCCCATGAGGTATTCTTGCCCGAAGTGTTTAACCTGAATGTGATAAGTCACCAGCCCTGACTTTCAGTGTACAGAAAATACAGGGACAGAGGAGCTGTAATAAAATGAATATTGTGAAAAGCAAGTCAAATGAAATTTTTGTTTCCTAGTACATGTAAAAGTTATATTTACATTGTACTCTTGTCTATTAAGTGTGCAATAGCATTATGTTTTTAAAAATTATATATACACCTTAATTAAAAACGTTTGGAGTCCCAGGGTGGTTCACTGGTTAAGCATCTGACTTTGGCTCAGGTCATGACCTCGCGGTTCATGAATTTGAGCCCCACGTCAGGGTCTGTGCTGACAGCTCAGAGCCTGGAGCCTGCTTTAGATTCTGTCTCCTTCTCTCACTCTGTTCCTCCCCCACTTTCACTCTGTCTCTGTCTCTGTCTCTCTCAAAAATAAAGAAAGATTAAAAAATTAAAATATACTTTATTGCTAAAAGATTGTAACCATAATCTGAGCTTTCAATGACTCATAATCCCTAATCACAGATAACTATAAGAAATATAATAACAATGAAAATGTTTGCAATACTGTAAGAATTATGAAAATGTGACACAGATACAAAGTGAGCAAATGCTCTTGGAAAAAACGGCACCTGTAGACTTGTTTGACTCAGGGTTTGCCACAAACTTTCATTTATAGGAAACAATATTTGCCAAGTGCAATGAAACAAGGTATGCCTGTGATACAATATTGCTCTTCATATGTATTTTTTGAGAAAGGTAAACAGAATAATGTGAAAGGGAAGAAGAATGAAGTATCTGAAATTTCTGTGAGGCTGAAGTTGTCATATAGCAAGGCTCATGTGTTTCCTAATGTAAATTCAAATTCTCAAAAAGCTTTTGCCTAAGATATAAGTGATGTTTGTAATAATTTTCCACAGTCTGTAGTCCCGTAGTTCCACATCCTATACTCCCACTTGGAGATATGCTAGAAAAAGATCTTTGGCTTTCAAATGCCTCTACAGGGGCACTTATCAAAGTTGTGAATATAGAATCTGCTGATCCTGGTTGACTCACAAAATCTTTCCAGGGGACTCAGTACGTACTATAGGAGCCCAATATTTCCAAGCATCTGTACAGGAGAGAATTCGAGGGGAGCTAGAAGTGGCATTGCTATGTGTAAGTTATAAATAGCTTAATGTGAGGATTTTTTTACAATTTTTCAGAAGTGACTTCGCAGCAGAAGCAGAAACATTTATCAAACTGGAAAGGTGACTGTAAACTATATGACGTATTATGCGAAATTCAGGAATTGAGGATATGTGGACACAGACATAACTTTTGAGAAAAATAAGTAATTTTAATATTTGGTGAAAGAATTGATTCAATATTGACAAGTAAATGGATTCCCTTGGTTGACAAAATGTGGGTGTTCTCTCCATGTCAGAGAAGGGTGCAAAAACACCTTCTTGTTTCTTCATAACTTTTAGGGAAAGAGAAACTCCCCACAAGAGAACTTCTCAATCAATCATTTACTTATAGATATGAAACTGAATAGAGAATTAATTTATCACCTTGTGAAGGAGCCATTACCGCAGGATATGTCAGTTTTTAGTTGAAGATTGAATAAAAGATACGATGGTGATTTTAAAAGAATTAGTGGGGAGCTTGGGTGGCTCAGTCAGTTAAGTGTCTGACTCCGGCTCAGCTCATGATCTCTTGATTTGTGAGTTCAAGCCCTGCATCGGGCTCTGTGTCGACAGCTCGGAGCCTGGAGCCTGCTTAGACTCTGTGTCCCCCCCCCCATCTCTGTTCCTCCTATACTCATGCTCTGTCCCCCTCTCTGTCTCTCAATAATAAATAAACGTTAAAAAATATTTTTTTAAAGAATTAGCAATACTCATCATAAAATAAAAGTGCTAAGCATAGCTACATATATGTATTCCAGGCACACATACTATACTACCTTTATAATAAAATTTTTTTATTCACTTACCCTAAAGTATAATTTTCTGGTAAGCAATATCATAAGTCAGATGAAGGCTGGATTCTAATGACTAAGTAAACCATCACTAGGATGGACAGAAACAAGAAAGGGTGGGAGAAAGACATCTAATCCCGGGGAAAACCAGGGTTCTAGGTTTTCGTCCATGACCAAAGCACCAACTCTTCTTGGGTTCATCAACTTGGTTATATAGATGCCACGATTCCCCACTCTCAAGTGTACTTAATGATACCTCCTTAGGTTGAATGACAAATCAACCAAAGTATACAAAAATGTATTTTAAAATTTTTAGCTCCTCTATGAATTCTCATAGTTAAAAAGCTGATTTAAAATCACCCTGAGAAGAATGTCCATCCCAGATGAAGCTCAGAAACGATGGTGAGCACTTCACTTCTAAGCAAGT
The DNA here is from genome assembly GCF_003009895.1 of Hyaena hyaena. Classification (NCBI taxonomy): domain Eukaryota; kingdom Metazoa; phylum Chordata; class Mammalia; order Carnivora; family Hyaenidae; genus Hyaena; species Hyaena hyaena. The sequence continues at coordinate 41,279 of NW_024082869.1, forward strand.
AGTTTCTCTCTAAAATTTCTTTCTTGTCAGTGGTGGCATGGATGTAGTAGGTAGGTTTTACTATCAGCCTCCAAATATGTATCAGATAACACGAATTTAAAAAGTGCATACTTAAAACATGTATTAGTTTTCCATAGCTGTGTGACAAATTGTTTCAAATTCTCTAACTTAAAAGTATATACCCATTTATTTCTTTGTCAGTTTCCCTGGGTCAGGAGTCCAAGTACAGTTTAGCTGGTTCTTCTCTGGTCTTAGGAGATTGCACTCTAGGGATAAACTGAGGCTTCAGTTCTTACGTGAAGTTCACAGTCTTCTTCCGAGCTCCTGTTGGTTGTTGGCAGTATTCACTTTCTTATCATCATGAAAGTGAGATTCCCAGGCCCTGAGGCCATCTGTTTTCACAACACATTCACAAAATGGTCGTTGGCTGTCTTCCAGGTGAGTAGGATGGTGTCTCTAATGCTTCAGCCTCAGAACTTCACCTGATTAGGGCAGGCCCACTGAGCATAACCCTTTTTATTGACTCAAAGTCAACTCATTTGGGGCCTTAATTTCATATGCAAATGCCTTCACCCTTGCCATGTAATGTAACCATGGGACTAACAACCATCAGACCCACAGATCCTCCTTAGTTAGACTCAAAGTGACTGGGTTATTGAGGCCACATACACCAGCAGGCACGAATCTTGGGAGCCATCTTAGGATTCTGGCCACCACAGTCTGCAAATGGAATAAAATTCAAGAAAAGTCTCCTAATTATTTTTCTGCAACCACCTCCTAACTCTGTCCTATTTCCAATAAGATTATTATTATGAAATCCTCTTTCCCCACAATACAGAAATTCTGGAATTGCAACTGCTACTACTGTGTTTAACTTTCCTTCAAGTCAACATTTCTCAATCTTCTTTACTTTTTTTTCATTATCTCCCCCATGGAGGTCTTTTAAGCATTTGTTTTCTAACCATCTCACATAAAATTTTAATATCACAGATCATACTTAAATATGTTTATGTACAGTAGATGTTCCTGTGCTTTATACATAAAAATAAAAAGAGTAAACATTCCCTCAAGAACGGGTTTCTGCTCCCTTGAGTGCAATATTGTCTCTGTTGAGAATGCACGGCCTAAGTAAAGGTCCTTGATTCTACTTGCTCTTCAGGAAAGGATACACCACCCATAACAATTTAATACTGCATAATTCCTAGAAATGGAAGGATGCATATGTGCTTTATAAAACAAGCCTTGAACTTAGAGGCTGGATATAGAATTTGTGAAAAGTGTTCTTTTCCTTTGATACCATTTTTTATTCTTTGTTACCCAATTTTAAATTATTTAATTTGTGGCAATTATCCATATTCAGACATGGATAGAGGCAAGAGCTAAAACTTAGAATAGTCACTATTTTCTGAGCATTAACAATCTAACACATGGTTGTATAGAACATAGCAACATCAATGGACAACAATTATTCATGCATCTCAATTAGTCAGTCCCCCATTCTCCCAGGGTGTGGATAATCACTGTGTCATCTTTATGTGAAGCACTGATTAAAAATAATAACTCAAATAGTGCTTGAAAACAATTAAAACAATCATAACAGTAATTTTTAATCATTATTGTCATTTTCTTTACTAGACTTTTTGACATAGATAGTTAACTGCTATAAAAATGTCACTTTGAGAACAACACTTGAAAATGCATGAGAGTATTCATGGAATGGACTGGATGGAGGAGCATAGGCTGAATGACAGAGAAAGCACTATTGTCAAGCTGCTGGAGACACTATGCTACATTGTGTTAAACTGAGCCACACAATATAAGTTCTGTCTCATGTATATATACCTGGGTATAGAGTCTACAGGACGTCCCTAATGTGGGGAAATGTGGATTAATCTCCATAATGCTATCAAGCAGGAGGTCAATCTATAAAAATAGTAATAATAATATTACTTGCTCCCAGACTTTATGGACACCCTGTACAAATAAATTCTTAGGGCAAGAAACTGTATGGAACATACATTATATGAATATATATAATGTATGGCTATAGTAGCCCAGAGTAAGATTTCTGTATCTTGTTTACTATGAATGTTTTGTTTTCTTCACAGTGATTGAAACATAGTATATAGCATTCTTTCCCTGTAATTCTTTCTTTCCAGCAAATATTCATTGATTGGCTACTATGTGGCAGGAACTCTTCTAGGTTTTGGATACAAATGCTGACTAACCTTGAAGTGTTTAGAATCTAGTACAACACTTCTAGAAATTTAATCTGTATCACCTTGTTAAAACATCCACTCCTGGATCCTACACTCAGAGATTCTGTTTTAGTAAATTTGAAAAGACGGCTCAGGATTCTACATGTCTAGCCAGTGGTCCAATCTTATGTGGCTGGTTGACAAACTGCACTTACATTAGGGCTGATCAGTGCCATGGCATGACACGTTTTGTATGGCAAATTTATCCTACTTCATTCATCCATCCTAGGCATGCATCTTTACTCAGATTCTTCATGACCTTACTATTTCTACTACCTTTCCTTTCTTCACCATTGCCTCTGGGATATTTGTTTTTGTACTTCTGAGCTCTAGGATGACTTTTCAAAAACAAAACAAAACATCTCTTCTTAATAGTAATATCTTTTCACTGACAGTGTTTTAAATACCCTTTTCTCCTTACTAGATTTATAACCGAAAAGGAAAGGAAATATGTTATGAGAAAATGGTAGAGGATAAATAATGCAAGCTACAAGTCCATAGAGAGCAAAGTATTTAGTCGGAAGAAGAATCCCTTATCTTCTAAACATGTGGATTGAAGCAAACTTACCTAGGCATAAACAGAGTTTAATGTTGTAAATAGGCAATACTTGCACCAAAAATAATCGGTCATATTGGTATGCTTAATCATTTCTGTAATATATGCTGTTTAGGCCTGAGTACAAAGTGGTATATTTGTAATAATAAAGCTAATCCAGTATTTTTCTCCTTCTTGAATCCATGTTACTTTTTTAGAATCTATAAATAACACCAACACAATACATTTTCTAATAACATGCACAATTTAATATTCCTTTCTTACCCATATATTAAAGAGACACACATTCTTACATAATACACCCATGTAATTAGGATTCCTTCTTTCAGTTCTAGTCACCGATTGAACAAGGATTAGAAACATTTTTCATTATATACATTATGTATGTTTGTGTCTAAGAAAGAGGGGAACAGTGATGAAGAGCCATGAGGAGGATAGCAAGAGGCACAGAGGAAAGAAAAAGAGAAGGAAAATGAAAAATAACACCACAGTTTTCATCCACAAATATAATAAATCTCCATTCAGTAAGCCAGAATGAATTGTATGATCAATCCACCTCTCTAATTTAAAATGCCTGATGACCCTTGCTTGTTACATACTCATAATAAATACATTTTTTAAACATTTGGACTCTTAACACAAAGAACGTTTATTGAAACAAGTTCTTTCTATTGATGTATGTATTTATGAATCTCTCAGAATGTATGGTCAGTTGCTGTTAATGAATAAGTAATAAAATGTGGAATTAATGGGCTTGTAGGATAGGAGTTAATGAATAAACTGTTTGTATTGATGATTTTGACTCTTGCATTTCTATTGAACAGATTACATGTTCTCCGATTACTGTAATGAACAATGATCAAGTTAAAAAAAAGTTTAATGTTTGTTTATTACCAGAGAGTGAGAGACACACACAGAGTGTGAGCAGGGGAGGGTCAGAGAGAGAGAGAGAGGGAGACACAGAATCTGAAGCAGGTTCCAGGCCCTGAGCTATCAGCACAGAGCCTGACTCAGGGCCTGAACCCACAAACCATGATATCACGACCTGAGCTGAAGTCAGATGTTTAACTGACTGAGCCAACCAGGTGCTCCAATATTGGTCAAGTCTTAAAAAATATTTATACCATAATGAATCTATCATGTATTTAAATTAGCAATAAGCAGCTTTCTGTAGTAAAATGCTAAAATATAAGTTTCTTTATAAAGATTGCACATGCACACAAACATATAATACTTACAAATTGTCAGCTTCCTTTTTTTTTCCTTTGAGTACAAATCTGTAAGTCTAGAGCCAATTGCTACTATTGCTTCACATTCATAAAGCACTAAGAAAGTGAAGGAATTTACAAAGTGTTGGGCAGTGACTTCAAATCTTCAAAACCTCAGTATGAATATATTAAGAAATATAATGAACTGTATACCTTTTCATTATACTTTTAGTTTATTTGTCATAAAAAATCAAGATTGTTCATTCTCTATACAGACGGAAAAGAAACTACTCACCCATGAAATGCAGTTGGAATTGAATGCAATAGTGTAAGGATGAGCACATGTGTCGATTTCAACTATAAATGAAAATGCATTAGCTCTTTCTGATGGTTGGGCCTCTCTTTTATCTCATTTGGACAGGTGCACACAAAAATTAACACCAAAGGTATCAGTGTTTAGCATCTCACAGAATTTGTCATACAGAAGTGTTTCTGATTTATGGAGCACCTTGGTCTAGAGTAAAAGTCTCAAATTTTGCTGGGGACACATACCATTTGGGAATTTCATTAAAATGCAGTCTCTGATTCAGATGTTTGAGGGTAGTGCTAGGAATTCTGCATATCTAACAAGCTTAGAGGAACCCTGACACACTAGCTCCCCTAAAGATGAGATGTGGATGAGAACTTCCTCGGGTCAGGTGATGCTCCACTACTAAATTGTGGAGACTCGTTGAGGGTTCCCAGAGACTTCCGACAAACATAATAGTGCCGGATTTTCAGATGTGAGAATAAAAACTCTCAGAGATCTTATTTGAAATAATATTTTAATCTTTTTTGTAGTTATGAAAAACAAATGTCCTACAATGCACACATACAGCCATCCATACTTACACACACGTATGTAAACATGTATACAGACATAAGCAAACAGTAAAAAACAGAAACCAACCAATTATTTAATATTACATTCAAAACCAACGTTTATAATCTCTGATCAACAACCTCTGTTCTATCACTTGGAGTTATGGTCCAAAACAATGAAAATATTTGAGACCAAGAATTTTGGAAACCTGCTGATTATAATTTACCAGTTGTAGATTCAATATATGAAAACCTAAGCCATACTTATCTGAAAAGGGGAAAGCATTGTGCTTCAGTATATGTTGAAACAGAGAGGGTAAAGTGGATTCAACAGAGGGAAAGAGTGTCTACTTTCTATCTATATTTTTCTGTCTTCTTTCCAGTTCTGAGTTGTATCATTTTATAGAAAAACTTTTATTTCTGGTAACAACTTATCTGGAAAAGACTTTCAGCAAGTAGGCAAAGGAATAACGATTTTAGCATTTTCTTGTGAATGGAGTGACGCCAGAAGCCATTCTAACTGTAGTCAAGAAAATATTATTTGTGCTATTTTGATGGCCTATTTTCTGGCAAGATTTTTAATGCAACCTGGAAGCAATGTTTAGGTCAAAAGATCTATTGGATAGTATTCAATGGTTTTGCCTTCAATCCCTGGCTATTGAGAATAACTTGGGAAAGGGAAACTATGTATTGGGACATCTCGGGGCATTCCAAACTCAAACCCAAAACTAAGTGAATTAATCCTTACTCTCTCTCTCTATCCAGCCCAGAGTTCTCATTCTGGCCTTGGTCTCTATTAATGACATTTTTATTTACACATTACTCAATGTTAGAGGTCAAGAGTTTGATCCCCTTTCTTAGTTGAAACAACCAAGCAATCATCATATTGGCTGCTTAGATGTACCTTGAATAGATTTCTTCTTTCTGTGTCTACTGTCAACCACTTTCTTGGGTTCTCATCATCTTTCCTATGTATCTGGCCAGCATCCATCTACAAGTTCCCCTGTATTCAAGGTATGTACAATACCACTGCCTATTCCAGTAGTCAGCTAAGCCTATTTCTTTAAAAATATTTCACTGATAAAGGAAAACAAAAAATTGACTAATTTGAAGGTTGTCTCATTTCTCTCTTTCCTCTGCTGAGAGTAGTCACAGGGAATTGAGATCATCAAAGTTCCACAGAAGATATTAGAAAAAGAGCATGGAATCTAGGAATTCCTCGAACTCTACAGACTCTTATGAATCAAGAATTTGTTCTTCTCATAGCATTCATGTTTAAAATGTTGTTAATATTTTATATATAATTCAATCTCACATAATAAGGATCTTCCAATTACCACGGGTGGGTTATATGACAGAATAGAAGTTTTTGAGTCTTTTAGTAAATAAGACCTTTATGAAATGAAAAGCACAGTCCATAAGAGCAGCATGATATTTCCAGTTATCATTATTTCCTAACCATATCTACTCTATGTGTAAAATTAGATCCCTACTCATTGTAGCACATAATAAAATAAAAATAATAGTATACATAAAATAAGGTATGGCTCAACACAGACTGTTGCATGCTCCTGTGGTTCTACAATCTTAGGCCAAACGTCATTCCAAGGGTTGTTCTAGAGGTGTGGACACTGTGTTCATTTCTCAGGAAACTAGTTTTTTTGGAGTAACTATTGGATTATAATTCCCTTTACAGTGAGCATACTGAGCTAAGAAATTCCATCTCATCTATTTCCAAAGAACTGGTGTCACTGAGGTTAACAGAAACCATCTGGGGTTATTCTGGACAAAGGCCATATCTGCAGCTGCAAACTGATGTTGTGTCATTTTAATTTTTCACCAAGGTTCAGACTAGGAGGCCATAGGCTGTTTATAAAGTGATGTGATGCTAAATACCTTATATTCACATTCTTTTAGTCAAATAATTTCCTGATGTTTTAATATGAGGCATTTTCAGGGCACTTGGGTGACTCAGTCAGTTAAGCATCTGACTTCTGCTCCGGTCATGATCTCAGAGTTTGTGGGTTCGAGCCCCACATTGGGCTCTGTGCTGACAGTTCAGAACCTGGAGACTGTTTTGAATTCTGTGTCTCCCTCTCTGTCTCTTTCTCTGCCCCTCCCTCCTCTCAGAAATAAACATTAAAAATTTTAAATAAATAAATAAAAATGGGGCATTTGTATAAATATGTTGACTTCCTGTAATGAATACCTTTTGAAAAAAATCATAATTACTGACACTTTCCTGGGTTGGGATAGCAACATTTTCAAGATACATTGAAAATAGTGTCTTTAACCTTCCCAGCAAAATTTCTCCAGAGAAGAGAAAGCCTGTGTGATTTATCAAATAATGACCATATCAACCTCAAGATTGACAGCAAGGCTTAGAAACCTATCATTATAGTCAGCAGGATATGAGTCAAGGTTTATCTCTAGATGTCGGGGTGGTGAGTTCTGAGTTTACTTCTAAAACTGTCTCTTCTATAGGACTAAATTCAAGATTTCCTATGTCCCACACCATATCCTCAGCGAGCGTGAGCCCCTGAATTATAAACACTAGACCTAATATTCCATTTTCACCATTATCTGATACCAAGTTCCAACTTAAAAACCAAGAAAAATTGTATGTATTTGATTTCTATGTTAAAGTATAATTAACATACAGTGTTATAGTAGTTTAAGATACACAGTATAATTACTACGATGATAACTACATGCCTTTTAATTGGCATTCTTGAACTTTTAACACATGGTTGGAAAAAATCAACATGAGGAATAACAACAAACAGCATTGGGTAACAAAAGTGATCGTGGAATTAGCCCAGTGAACATTCTCTCAATTCAACTATTATATAAAAGTAATTGCTGGGATGCTTTCATTTGGTGTCATAAAGTTATATTGTTTTGTGGAAATCCTTTTATAATCTACTGGGGTGGCTTGAATAGCCAAGACAAAAATATTTATAAACAAATGAATCAGAGGTCAGCTGAAAATAAACTTGGAAAATATAATAAAATCAAACAAATTTAGAAAGTGTGCATAAAACAATACGTACAATTTATTTTTTTATTTTGGAGTATCAAGTTACTCATGAAATAAAAACTCCTCTATGTGTTAGTGAGATGAAGAACATCGAAGTCCCCTAAATATGTATCATGGTATCTGAGGCAGAAATATTACTTGGTTCTAAAAAGCATTTTCGAGTTAATTCTAATCACATCTTCTAGATGCGATTCAAGAAAGTAACTAAAAACTCTGAGTCAGGGCTAGAGCTATGCACAGGGGTAAAATAAAAATGTCACTGAACAAGTAAAATATATTCAAGTTTTCCCAGGAGGAAAAAAAATAGCCTCACCTGGGGAGAGGCCTGACTGCTCTAAAAAAATGTTACATAACACAATCCACAGAGGAACTAGCATAGATGATTTATGGAGCCTGAGAGAGATACAAAGTACATTGGAACATAAATATATGAGCAGGTGTGAAATCGTCCTGAATATGAAAATAGATGAGGGTGAATGGGAGAACACCTTTCATTATGTATCAACAGTTATAATTTAATGGAAATGCAATACAGAATTTTCTTTAGATAGAACAGCAGAACTTTAAAACAGAGCTTAAGACATAGAGATGATAACTATTCATGTTAGGAGGAAAAAGACTCCCAAGAAGGCACTGCTAGTGAACAACTTCAGATTTTGTTTTATGGTCATTAGTATATAAATATCTGTAATTAGAGGAAGAGACAGGTAAGTCAATAGCAAGATGTCATGTTTAATTTAGAGCTTTGACATTATCTAGCCTTACTCTTAACTGTGAGCAGTTTTCCAGGGAATGGTTTTAGTTCTGCAAATACAAATGCTTCTGTATTTGGTATAATATGTGACCATTTTTCAAAAATAAAGAAGTACTGCTGTTATGACTAAATGGCTTAAGATAGAATGATTTAACTTGACTTTTTAAGTAGGTAAATAAATAAGATTCAAACATACTTCAAATGATAGCATTGTATTTGGGATAATATGAAAGGATCTCCTGGAGAATCTGACTAGTGGATTAATGTAGAATATGTGCCTTGGTTAATTGATGAATCTGCTCATATAACGTGGAGGACCATGAATTACTCTAAGGTAATGGACGTTTCCAAAATGTTTTAAATTCTCCTAATGGCTTCAATATACTTTATTCTTTATTTCTTATCTGATCCTTCAGGGTGATTTAAAATGACAAATAGACCCTTAAAAACTATTATTCTACATTTCCATAAGCCCACATGCCTCTTCTCATGCTGCTTTTTAAACAATTAGACCAGTATAACAGAAAAGGTGTCAGTATCCCATTAAATTGAATTAAACTATGATATTCCATTGTTCTGAAAGCAAAACTGCTTGACATACAGTCAAGTAAAACTGTTCAAGTGTACCTGAAGAAGAAACTGATCAACAATATCATATTAATACTGATACAGAGATTTCTTTTTTAAAGATGTGTAACAGGGACACCCGGGTGGCTCAGTTGGTTAAGCGTCTGACTTCAGCTCAGGTTATGATCTCATGGTTCATGGGTTCGAGCCCCACATCAGGCTCTGTGCTCTCAGCGCAGAGCCTGGAGCCTGTTTCAGATTCTGTGTCTCCCTCTCTCTTTGACCCTCCCCTGCTCACACTGCCTCTCTCTCTCTCTCAGAAAGAAATAAAACATTTTTTAAAAAAAGATGTGTAACAAATATGCATTGCAAGCAATTGTTATTACTCTTAATATATTTTAGTTCTGTAGCTTTTTGAGGAAAGACAGATCCGGATGCAATGAAGCCTCGTCCCCCCCAACCCCACTCCTCCTCCACACACACTGAAACTTTTTAGTAACTTAGTAAAAAGTTGGTTCAGCTGGTCCCAGTTAGCTCAGTAACACAGCCTGAATCTAGCTGCTAATTTTAGAGGCTCTTCTTTGTTGAAAGCCTCCCTAGTCTACCAGGGAGCCTCTATTGTTATGTAGTCACATAGAAGTTTCTCATCCACTGTCCCTATAAATATGGTGAGAATTATGGAGAAGGATGCCTCACCTGAAAAGTTTGACCTTAATGCAGATAGTCCATCAGTGTGTGGAATAAGCTGTGTAAATATAGAAGTTTGGTAAGTTAGGTGCTTCATTACCTCTCTGCTAGTAAAATTTTTCCCAGTAAATCTTATTTTACATCTGGCCTATTTGCTTATCTACATCAAATCTTATTTGCACAGATGAATTTAGTGGTGAGTGTTGGTTCATTTGGGCAGCCATAACTAAAACACATAGGCTTAAACCATAAATATTTATTTCTCACAATTCTGGAGGCTGGAAAGTCCAAGATTAAGGCACCAACAGAGTCAGTGTCTGGTGAGAAACCTGTTGTGTCCTCACATGGAAAAATGAGAGAACTCTCTGGAGTTCTTTTGTAAGGGCACTAAGCTCATTCTTTGGGCTCCATCCTCATGACCAAATCACTCTCCCAAAGCCCTCCCTCTAACATCATGCTAGAGGTTAGAATTTCAACTTAAGAAATTTGAGGGAACACAACATTCAGTCCATAACAGCTGAGTATCCGTAACTCCTGTATAGGATGGGTATTGACCATAAAAGTATGCACTCCAGTGGTATCAATGCTATTGGATTTTAAAATAGTGTCTATTCAGCCCCCATGCATCACACCATAGTGGAAACACCCCTTCCAGGGGCAGTTACAGGTCATAGGGAATGCTGGTGGCCAAGTTCTGCAAGTATCCAAGTGGTAGAATAGTTATGAAGTGTCCCAGCTCAGCATCTTCCAAAAGGGCCACTGAGAAAATTGTCCCAAACTCTACAGAGACAGCATAGGTGTGGCAGCTCCCAGCCCCAGAGCAAGCATGGCAGCAATAGGATGTGCTAACCTAGGGCCATCAAGCCTTCAGAAAGGCTTGCTCCAGACCCTAAGTGTGATGAAGCAGTGGCAGTCCATCCATCACCAAAACCCCCAAACAACAGGCAATTTGAAATAGCATAAAAAACATAAAGCAAATAATGTCCCTAAAACAAGCAGATTGTTAAAAGAAAGGTTGATTTGCTACCAAAGGAAAACACTGAGTAATAAGAATAGTAGCAGAGAAAAAGAGGTCAGACAATTTAGAGCTCAGAAAACTCCTGCAAAAATACATGCACTTTATGGCTGAAGTCTGAGGGAAGGATAAGATCAAAGGGCCAGCAGAGCTTATAGATATGAGGATTCAATGCACAACCTATTAGATGGTCTGATGCAAAACTTCAGAATTGATTTGGCTGTTCCTATTGTTAAAGGATTTTTTACCTCAATACCTGGGATTCGTTGTCTTGTCGCTTCGAAGAATGAAGACATGGATGCAAACTAAAATGAGCAGCAGGCAAAAGTTTATTAGGGTATAAGATTAGAAAGTAAGAAGAGTTGGAAAGCTCTCTTTACACAGAGAGGATATTAGAAAGTGAATACCCCTGAGTATGGGCAAGGGACTTTATTTTATAGGGTTTCGGTCTGTTCCCCCTTTCCCCTGTTTGTGAGTCTGTTAACTGTAGGTGCTGGGTTATTTATTTCTGTGGGAGACATGAGGGAGCAGTAGATAATGTCTGTTACATTCTTAAGAAAGACTTTACCTCTGAGGAAGCTTTTCTCATGGTCAGGCTTGAGGGAGTTTTCTTCATGGTCAGCCCTGAGGGAATTTTATTCATGGTCAGGTGTTCACAGAAATGTTTCAAAATATGTGGTTTTGCTTCCAGGGACCTTCAAGCCCTAGCCTCTCCCTTTCTGCCTACTCTACCTTATCCTTCCCCTTCATACTATGGAGAAAAAATTACATAAGTTGACCTTCCCCCTTGAATTTGGAGAATTCACAGGATAAATGAGGCAGAGATAAGAAACAGGTCAGGGAATATATCTCTGTTCTTCCTTTCAGGGGAGAGGGGCATGTTCAAAATATTCCTGAACTAGCTAGATATTGGGGCTTGCATGTCTCTTAGTTTATTTTTGTGTGTGGATTGTCTTTGTCTTTCTTTTGTTAAGCTGTAAAATTATATAGATGTTCTAGGTGCAAGATTGCATGGACACGATGCTTGGCTACAAGCCTTATAGAGTCTGTTTTTGGCGGCTATGAAAGTTGGAAAATTTATGGAAACAAGTGGTCTGTGATCATAAAGCTTGCTAATACTGACAGTTATAACAATGTCTCATTCCAGAAGAAGAAAATGTGATGGTCTCATTATGGGTTGAATTGTATCCTACACAAATTTATATATTGAAGCTCTAACTTCCAGTACCTCAGAATGAAATCTGACTTTGCACATGGAGTCTTTCAGAGGTAATCAAGTTAAAATGAGATAATTAGTGAGACCGAAATTCATTATGACTGGTGTCATTTTAAAAGGGGAAAATTTAGACACAGGCCCACAGGGAGAACACCATGTTAAGATGAATGCATAATGCTTCTGCAAGTCAGGGAACATAAAGATTACCACCAACTCACCAAAAGCTAGAGGAAAGTCATGGGACCATCCTTCAAAAGAAACTCACCCTTCCAACACCCGGATCTTGTACTTCTAGCTTCTAGAACTGTGAGCAAATAAATTTTTGTTGTTGAAACCAAACACTGTGTGGTTATGTTGGTATGGCAGCTCTAGTAACTAAGTTAGGTCTTCATCCACAAAATTCAGAATAGGAGAAAGTTCTATGCAATGCTGCCTCCAGCTTCAGAGCCCAATCTGGCCAGCAGAAGTCCTACTAAGGACTAACATGGCTTCAACAGGAATGTGGACACAGTTGCTCCTTAAAAACTGTGAATCAGGACCTTGTGACTGCCATGGCCAGAACTTGCTATGTAGCCTTGGACATTGCTGATGCTTTATGTCTTGTATCACTTGTGAAGAAAACCAAAACCAACTTTCCCTCATCTAACAGGCCTGTTGTATGACTTTACCCTCTGAACTTATCAGTGATATGTCATCAAAACAGTAAATAAACCTAAGTGCGTATGTAGTGCTGGCCAATGTTCAGACAACCTCTACAGTGATATCTACACTTGGGAAGATACTGACGCATTTTTCTAATAGAAACAAAGAAAAAATGTGTAGGTCCTTTGTTAGCTGCTCCCACAAAATTCAGTTTTATTTTCATAAGCATTCAGTTCTGAATATTTCATAATTTCCTTTGTGTTTTTGTCTTTAATCCAGGAATTAATTTGTAGTCTGTTACTCAATTTAAATCCTTTGGGGATTTTCCAGATACCTCCTGGTTACTGTTTACTAATTGTATCCAGTGTGGTTACAGAACATACTCTGTATGACTTCAATCATTTAAGGTTTGTTGAGGGAGGACTTTATAAAACGTCAATTGGGTTAAATGGATTGATAGCAATCAGATTTTGTAGAAGTTATGCTGTGCATTATAGTTTTTCCATCTTCTCATTTTCAACCCACTTATATCCCTAAATTTGAAACTCATCTTTTGTCCTTAGCATTAGATTTCACTTATCTTAGGGGTGCCTGAGTGGCTCAGTAGGTTAAGTATCCTACTTTTGATTTCAGCTCAGGTCATGATCCCAGGTTTGTGGCATCAAGCCCCACATCAGGCTGTGCCCTGACAGCATGGGGTCTGCTTAGGATTCTCTCTCTCTCTCTGCCCTTCCCCCACTTGTGCTTGCTCCTTCTCTCTAAATAAGAAATAAATAAATATTAAAAATTTTGACTTATCTTAAAATGTCTTTTTTCCCCCCACCTTCACTTGGAAGTATATATTCATTGGTTAGAAAACTCTACCTTAAAAGTTTTTTTTATTTTATCTTTTAGCTCTGTAAGCTTTCTCTCCATTTCCCTTTGTCCTTTGTTCCTGAGTCACCTATTCTTTTTTTTTTTATCTTCTGTATGTGATATCATTTTATCTTGGATTACTTTTGAGATTTCTTTTAACATATAGTTTTTAGCAGTTGGAACAAAGTGTAATTTGGTATGATTTTCTTGATAATTAATCTCTTTTGTGCTTTATGAGCTTCCTAAGTCTGTGGACTCCTTTTGAGCAATTCCTGCCAGCTTGTTACTGGGACCTACTTGATAGAAATCATCTCACGGAAAGAAAAGTCATGATTCAAACATTCTCATTCTGCAACAGGTCTTTTCAGAAATAAATGCCCATAAAGTGAGACAAGTTTCACATAGTTTCATTATGAAATGGAAACTATAACTCCAGTGAAGTGCAAACCTTATACTCCCAAGACTATAAAGTTATTTCCAATTACACACTGGGAAGGCCTTTGTAATATAGTGATAATTTTAAAAAACTGATCCAAGAAGATATTGCTTATGATACTTGGCACCTAAATTGATAGCATAGTTAACTGATATAATAGCCAACCTCTGAATTTGTGATAAAACCAGCAGAATACTATAACCATTCATCCTAATGATGATAAGCTGTTGATACTCCAATCTATTAAGTGCTTTTTCTTCTAATTGTCTTCCTAAAGATAGGGTAGAAGTTTTCAACGTGGACACCATTGACATTTTGGGTCAGATCATTGTTCCTTTGGGGGGCCATTATGGGATTTGTAGTATGATTAGTAACCTCTTTGGCTCTACTTACCAGGTACCAATCATATCCCCTACCACTGCCAATTGTGACAGTTAAAAATGTCTCCAGACATTGCCACACATTTTCTGCAGGGAAAATAACCTCCAGTTGAGATCCACTGTTATAGAGAATACCTCCCTTAAAGTAAGTCTTTATTCAGGTTTTCTGGGGAGATGATGGAGAAGAGGTGTCAGTAATGGCCTATCTGAGTAGAGATATTGATCTGTATTCAGGACTGAATAGTTAAAGAGTTGCTACCTTCTAGAAACATATACAACAGCTTATTCAAAAATTTGATCTTCATATGACACTTATAAAAGCCTAGGTGAAGTGACACATCTAGAGATAACCATCTGCACTTACAAAGTATGTTAGCCATCATCTATTCTACAACCCACTAAACCCATGTTGTACAACCCATGTTGTAACCCATCATAATAATGGAACCACCAAAAAGAATTAGAATGACTAGTATGAAATTTTCCTTACTTACGTGATTGCCACTTTGCCAGACTTCTCAATGATAAACTCTATAGGATCAGCTGGTCACATTCTAGTCAGCTATTTACAGTGACACATGAGGGGCACCTGCATGGCTTAATTGGTTAAGTGCCTGATTTTTGATTTGGTCTCAGCTCATGGTCTCATGGCTCATGAGTCTGAGCCAACCATCAGGCTGATGGAAGGCACAGAGCCTGCTTGGAATTCTTTCTCTCTCCCTCTGTCTTTGCCTCTCCCCTGCTTGCACTATATCTCTCTCTCTCCTAAAATAAATAAAATAAACCTTAAAAAATTTTAAGTGAATGTGAACACACACACATAGCTGCCTTTGTATGCATCCAAGAGTCAGGGAGAAAAAGATTATGAGTGGAAACAACTAAGTAGTAAAGCGATTCTTGCACTTTGATAGTATCTTTTTTGGTAGATAATGTTGTTCAGATGATAGACACCTGATGAACATGAACAAGGACACAGGCTTTGCCTCCAGTGATTCCACAGCCACTGTGCTCTGCCTCCAAATGTTATTCCTAAGAGACAGAAAGATAATTATTGTGTTTTTATTGAACTTATTACTCCAAAAAAGGAAATAAGGGAATAGGAACAGTCTGTATTATCCATGAGAGTCCATGACAGTCAATCTTGAAAGAGTTAGGAGACCAGGGGAGGGTGGTAAATATCTCTCTCCCCTTTTAACAGATAAGGACAGAAAGCTCCAATCAACCTCTTATGATTTTCCCAGGTAGTAGCTCATAAAGTAACTTCCTCACAATGTTGGATATGTTACTTCCCCTCTTATGCCATTATATGACACCTTATTTACTCTCACATCCCAGAATATATCCCAACTACCTCTATGATCCAAAGTGAAATAGAGATAAAAGGGAGAAAATAAAATAGTTCCATAAGCATTGAAGGCTACGCTAGGAAGGAATTGATCTGGATTATGTTGGTGGCTAATTTCTTACCCTCTTTTGGTAGATCAGTTAACAGTTGACTTAGTAGGTTTGAGTTGGCACAAGAATGGTTTAATACCAGAAACTGCTGTTGGACATTTCTAATTTTTACCAGGCCTCCTTTTCAACCAGAGAAGTCCAATTTTAGATATTTATACAACCGGCTCCTACATAGTTGACCCAATAACTATGTAACTAATATAAGGGGTATCTACTGAAAAGTGGCTATGGTGGATACAGTCCATCTATACTAAGCCTAAACTGTGGGCTCAGGGTTAATCTTCTGAGGTTATGGTGTCCCTCTACTTAAACTTCTTGTTGAATTTTCCCCAATAAAGCTTCTTTTATAGCCACACTAAGTGTAATTAGTGATGTCTGTCTGTAACCCTTTCATACCGTAATTTTATTCTAGAATGTCCTATAATGTTCATAATTATTATAAACATATATTAAAAAGAAATACTTAACATGTTAACATTATTTTAAGTATTAGTATGTTGGATTTCTCTAAAATAACATTAATGCATTCAATCAAACTTTAAACTCCCTTGTATCACTACCTGTAGAGTAATGAAAATATATTTCATGACATTTTGATTAAATTTCAAAATGTTCATAGACTTTAATACTGGCATTATCATTAAATTCTTTTTGCTGTACAGAAAAAGTCAAATTGATTTGATAATATATTCTTGATAATCAAGGTTACACACAGTAAAAAGAAAAAAATGAAATGTCACCCAACCTTGGCTTGAAATTGAAATCTTTTTTCCTAATATAATCTTTATCATGTAATAAATAAAATGATTATTCCCAAAATTGTTTCTGACACTGATATAATTTTAGTATATTTTGTATTTAAACAAAACAGTTTTTAAGGGTTTTTTTCTATATAAGCAAAGTATTGGCAATAGAATGTAATGAGGTTTTTTTTAATGTTTTTCATTTATTTCTGAGAGAGACAGAGAGAGAAGCAGAATGAACAGGGGAAGATCAGAGAGAGAGGGAGACACAGGATCTGAAACAAGTTCCAGGCTTTGAGCTAGCTGTCAGCACAGAGCCCGACAGGGGACTTGAACCCATGAACTGTGAGATCATGACCTGAACCGAAGTCGGACACTTAACCAACTGAGCCATCCAGGTGCCCCTAGAATGTAATGAGTTTTAATAAAACTTCCACAAATTTTATTATGGTCATGTGTGAGCCCACTAAGGTGACCCCCACCCACTTTTCCAACGGGGCTGTGTTTTCCCTGTCCTAGGGAGTCTGCATCTCCTTGGTGAGACCTGAAAGGAAAAAGAGCAAAGGTTGCAGAGGCTGCAGAGAGAAGACAGGATGAGGCTGCACGTTGGGACATTTTGGGTGTTCAGACCAGGGAAGTAGAAAAAGAAAAAAAAAAAAATACATAGAAAAACAAATCGCTCAATCTGGGCCTCCACCAGAAGGTGAACATGGATGGAAAGTTTCATAAGGATAACATGAGTGGAAAAGTTTACTGCCAGTAGTAAAATCTGCCATCAAATGGACGTCCTCAGCTCAATTTGCTCTCTTTGAATAAAGATTCAGACTTTGTAATTTTAGTTCCATTAAATGCAATCAGTGCCTTTTCAATATTGACATATTGAAACTACTTTTGATTTTCAAACTAAGAAAATGGACACACCTTTCATTAAATACTTATTTTCCTGCATTTGTTCTTCTGCAGGCAGTGGGTGATTTGCCATTGTTTAGTAATTAAAACATGGATCTGAGTAGTGAATACATATATATTACATGTTAAATGACTGCATTCATGAAAACATTCGAGTTTGCCAATGTGTTTTCTCTCCTTTATAAATGACCTAACAATCTATAGTTTTCTGCTTAGGCTAGTGTCTCTTTTTATTACATTATCTATGAAGGCTTTTGCTTAAACTTATGGACTTCATGCCTTTAAACATCATCAGGGAAAATCTTGAAAACTCATTTGAAGGGCTTATGTGAAGGAACACTGTAAATTTTTATAACTTACTAAGTAATAGTTGTAGAAAATGTTGGATTTTTCCCAATTCCATCTATATTTCTAAATATGGCTTATAAAATGAATTCTGTATCTCCCTCTCTGTCTGTCCCTTCTCCGTTCATACTCTGTCTCTCCCTGTCTTTCAAAAATAAATGAAAATGTTTAAAATTTTTTAAAAGAAAAGTTAGGGGGCACCTGGGTGGCTCAGTCAGTTGGGTGTCCTACTTCAGCTCAGGTCATGATCTCACAGTTAATGGGTTCAAGTTCCGCGTCAGGCTTTGTGCTGATAGCTCAGAGTCTGGAGTCTGCTTCTGCTTCTGTGTCTCCATCTCTCTCTCTGCCCTGTCACTTCTAATGCTATGTCTCTCTTTGTCTCTCAAAACTAAATAAAAATGTTAAAAAACTTTTTAAAAAATTTTAAAATAACATATAGTGTTTTACATTGCAATAAAGTGGATTTTTCCCTTGCTTAAAAAATCATATATTTTTTATAACTTTATATATATATATATACACCAGTGAAAACTACACAGCATAATTTAAAAATATCAAGGAAATGGTTTCTTGGATATGACACCAATGGAATACAACATAATATGAAGACTCACATAAGTATAAATTGTATAATTTCACTTACATGAAGTTTTAGAATGGAAAAAGTATCAGTACACTGGCTGTCACTTGGACACTGGAATTGAGATTGATTTGGAACGTATATGAGGATATTTTCTGGGACAATGATAATATTTTATACCTTGACAGGACATTTGGTGATGCAGGTGAAGTAATTTGTCTGAAGTTAGATAATGTTCACTTAAAGACTTTTTATTTCATTTTATTTCCAAAGAAATAAAAGAAATATTGAATTCCAATTAACATTAATGCTGTGAGTATTTAGGAGTAAGTTTACTGATGTCTGCAATTTACCTTGAAATGCAACCAAATGGACTGATAGATGGACATTTAAAGTTAGAATCAAAGTAGTGGGTCTATAGGTGTTCACTGGAAAAATTCTTTTAACTGTTATACTTTTGAGAAATTGTTTTATCAAAAGTTGGAGATATATAATGAAATAAGGTAAAGTAAAAATTTGAATTACCAGATGAACACAAAACTTATTGACAATTAAGAATAATATGTAATATAACTAATAAGAGAAACACTCAGACCACGTAGCTGCAGAGAATATTGTCAATGTTTTGTATGATGGAGTCTAATTGTTATATACAATAGGGAAGCTATTATTAAATTAATTATTATTAAAATGAGAAAAACCTAAAGTGAAAAGACCTAAGGTTTATGGGATTCATCAATTTTTTCACTCTGAAGGCTTTTCTCAAAAGTAACATATAAGAAATAATTCTTTTAGCCTAAGTGTCCATCAACAGATGAATGGATCAAGAAGATGTGGTTTATCTATACCATGGAATACTACATGGCAATGAGAAAGAATGAAATCTGGCCATGTGTAGCTACGTGGATGGACCTTCAGGGTGTTATGCTGAGCGAAATAAGTCAGGCAGAGAAGGACAAATATCATATGTGTGCACGTATAGGAGGACTAGGAGGAACTTAACAGAGGACCAAGGGGGAGAAGAAGGGGGGAAATGGTGGGGGAAAGGGAGAGAGGCAAACCATGAGAGACTCTTGAATGCTGACAAAAACTGAGGACTGATGGATGTGGGGGGGAGGGGGGGATGGGCATGGAGGAGGGCACTTGTGGGGATGAGCACTGGGTGTTATGTGGAAACTAATTTGACAATAAACTATTTGTAAAAAAAAAAAAATAATAAAACTCTATAACATCCAAAAAAAAAAAAAAGAAATAATTCTTTAAAGTAATATACTACATAGAATACTAATGTAAGAAAATATGTGAAGTCTAAAGACAAACAAAGCAAATGGAAAATTAAATTAGTTTCTAAAAATTAGACTTGACCCTCATCTGATTATTTCAGAAGGTCATAAGCTCCTTGGTATAGAAAGTATTCAGCGTATCTTGGAAATTTTTCAGCAGTATAGTGGAGTAGGCCAACATAAACTATGACATTTTCAAGTCCCCAACTTGTCACACCTTTGTTGTGATTCATGGTTATTCCATTATTTACAAAGACTATATCATATTGTTTAGCAGCTACATTTTCCATTTCATAACATTATGAAAGCAGCTCATATAAATATCTTTGTTACAAATCTCTTTATCCCTCCATTATATTCAATTTAGCTGTAAAAGTAACCAATTTTCATATCTTTTATTTCAATCTCCAAAATGTTTCCAAAATATTCATTGTGACCATAGAGTATATCCTAACTTCAATTTAAGTTGCAACTAAAGCTCTCCAACAATGTGCTTGTCCTCTTTCTAGTTCTTTATAAGTTAGTATATCTTTATTCAACTCCAACTTCTTTATGCATATTGCTTTTTATATATTGAAGAAAACATTTGTATCACTTGAACATAATTTTGAGCAGTAATTAGATATCACTTGGGAACTATTAAAAATGTGATTCACAAGGCTTAGTTCTTGAGATTATCTTTTAATAATATTTGAGGAGTCTAGCTGTAATTTATATTTTAAGCATGCATCATGGATTATTCTGATTAACACACAAATTTAAGAACCATTATTTTTAATGAGTTCTAAAATAATTTCATCCTATCTTTGTTATCTAATACTTCTTACAAATGCCTGTGGGAATAAACTCATTGGCTTAAATTATATAGATTTCTCAATACCTTAATTTAGAAAAAACTATTAACTAAATACCTCTTATATTATGGCTTAGTTTGTGGAAAAAACAGAAGTGGATCATATAAGACTTACTGGCTCCAAAAGAGTTCAAATGCAAAAGTCACTCTCACCCCATTCTTTCTTAAACTCTCTCAAAATTCCCCTCAAAATATTTAAGTTAAGTAGGTAAGTTTGTCAGGAATGGTTAGTGTGAGGCTAGAATTTTTTAATAAGCAATGTGGATAGAGGTCGTCATCACATTAACCACAATAATCACTCTAGCCAAAAGATACCTGTACTAATTGCTGCCTGAAACATCAAAAATTCTGGTGTTGTGCCAGTTTATATATTTTGAGGACACTTTAAAATTATGTGTCAAACAAAGAATTTAAATACACCATATATTATCATAAACATTAAAGTTTAGAATTCAGCAAGAAAAATTTTGGGAAATGGTAATCAGAATAAAATATTTTGTAGCTGAAGTCAGTCTAAAGGATAATATTTTACTAGAAGACCATCATAGGAGAACTTAGAACCAGTTCTAACCTTAGAACTCAATCTGTTCTCATATTGGAAAACCAGAAGTAGGAAGAAAATGAAATGGGATATTATTGGGGGTAAAATGAAGAAACTGATCACATGCAGTTAATAAGGCCAAGTATCAAGAACCATGATAGAACAAGGTACATTAAAAAACAGGATGAGGGTGAGGTCCAGAAACAAACTTGAAGAAATCAGTTTATGCCAAGATAATGTCTTTTTTTGTCTTTTTTTCCCCCTCTGAGTATTTTATCCTTTATTGCTTTTCCCTCCGCCTTAAGGCAGATTAATCTCAGGTTTCAACAGTTTGTTTCAGATTTAAGGAAAATGACATGGTTTTGTTGTATCTTGACTTCAGTAAGTCACTAGACACAATTTCTCATAATAAACTCAAAGGAATGATGGAATAACAAAATCTTGATGGCAAATAGTTCAAATTATAACTATCTGTGTGATTAAAATTTTTAGAGCTTATTATTATAGTGAGGTTAAGCTAGAGGAAAGATGCTAGAGATAGTATCTAGTAAAGATACAAGAGAAGACTCAAAGGGCCATATGATATTCACTATATGTTTAACTTAGATGATGACACAGAAAATGTGATTAAAATCTGCAGGTGAAATTGAGCTGGTGATATCAGCCAATGGATTGAATGAAATAACTAATATTAACAATATCTTTATCAAATAGAAAGCTAACATGAAATGAACAATGAATTTATATATGTAAACCTGAACAAACATAATATTTTCCATCCAAGATGAAAACAGTAAGTTGAATAATTTCGAAATGTGTTAACTGGCCTGATAAATAGTTTAAGTAAAAAAGTTATCATGGTTTTTATCTCATTACAAGAAATAAGACTCACATGACCTTGAAGGAAACAACCTGGATCATTCTTGTTTGTCTAAGACTGACCATACCTGTCTGTCTGGGTAGATCATTTTAAGAAGATTACTAAAAAATTTACTAAATACTAGAATCAGAAAGGTAATAAAGAATGATGACAGGACTGTTGGCTGTGTCCTATAAATAAAGGTTGTTGGAATTAGAATCATTTAGCAAAGGGAGGAGAAATGTTTGGGTGAGGGAGAGACATCATCTCAGTCTTATCATACATTGCTCAAGTTTATTAGTATGCAATGCACCAATAACTATTTCTCTAATTACTTGACACCACATGTAGTCTTGCTGTTCAAGTTGTCTTAGAATCATTGATCCCAACATCAAAGTGTAGATGGATTTGAAGGGCTGTCATGTGAGAGAAGTAAACTTCTCTTTTTACTCCAGAGTGCAAAAGTAGAATAAATGTTTAGATAAATCTGAAATGTTTATCTCCATATACTGAACAATTATCTGATAATTCAGCCTATTATCAGCAATATTTTAACAAAGGCAACATACATTGCCATTTTTAAAAAGTTTAATGTTTATTTATTTTTGAGAGAGAGAGAGAGAGAGAGAGAGCAAGTAGGAAGGGACAGAAAGAGGGAGACAAAGACTCTGAAGCAAGCTCCAGGCTTTGAGCCATCAGCACAGAGCCTGACGTGGGCTTGAACTCACCTGCTGTGAGATTGTGACCTGAGCCGAAGTTGGACTCTCAACGGGCTGAGCCACCCAGGTGCCCCTACATTACCATTTTCAGTCATGTGTCATAAAGTAGATTCTTGTTTTAAGAGAAAGTTGTCTCAATAGCCACCATTAGTGTTCATTTCAAATCTAAATTGTAATTTGGTAAGGAAAAAAATTTTCAAGCAACTTTTTATTTGCATTGAATATTGCATATCAAATAATAGGCTTTTCGATAAAAACTGACTCTTCAGTGTCTTTATTTTCTGTTTCATCTGTACGCCATTCAGCAGGCAGCTAATGTTAGTGTGGTACTATTCTCTACATTACTAATATTTGGCACATAGTATTTACTATTGATGTAAATAATATCTGTTGATATTAGAGATGAAAAAAGAAACTTCGTTTTCTCAAAATTAATCTAAAATCCTAAAATTTTTACCAATAGCCCATTTTGAATAAGATACTCCCCAAACAATAATGATACAGCACTTATCTGATTCAGAAAGAGAAGCACATGAACATGGATTAATTCATCATCTGGCAGAAATTGGTTCTCAAAGAAGTTAAATTTGAGGGTTCTAGAGTAGGAAGTATTACCTAAGGAAGGCAAATTCAGTTATAGTGCTAATATTGAGGCTCTCTCACTAGCTAAAGTGTTGTTAAAGTTATAGCTAGTAAGGTACATTGAGGCAAACTTCATTTCCTCCACAATTTTGCTGTAGTCTTGTTTATAAAAATTAACAAAAATGGTAACTTCTTTATTGTGGAAAAACACTTAACATGAAATCTACTCTCTTAAATTTTAAATGCATAAAAGAGTATTGTGAACTAGGCACACAATGTTGTACAGGAGAGCTCTAGAATGTATCAGTCTTATATAAATGATACTTTATAATGATGATGATGATGAATGACAATGAACAGCAACTCCCTATTTCCTCTCCCCCAGCTCCTAAAACCATATTCTATTTTCTGTTTCTATGAGATTATTGATTGATTATTTTAGATATGTCATATAAGTGGAATCATGCTGCATTTACTTTTCTATAACTGGCTTATTTCACTTAGTATCATGTTCTCTGGGTTCATTCATATTGTCATATATGGCAGAATTTTCTCCTGTTTAAAGATTAATAACATTCCATTGTGCATGTATGCCATATTATTTAATCCATTCATCTACTGATGGACACATGTAGGTTGTTTCCATATCCTGGCTATTGTGAATAATGATGCATTGAATATGAAAATACAGACATCCCTTTGAGATTCTGATTTCAGTTATTTTGGATGTATATTCAGAAATGGAATTGTTGGATTACATGGTATACTTATTTTTTCTTGGGAAACATCCCTATTGTTTTCCTTAGTAGCTACATCATTTAGCACTCCTACCAAAGGTACACAAAAGTTTCAATTTCTTCACCTCCTCACCAATTCTTGTTACCTTTTGCTTTTTGAAGTAAACCCAGATTCTTGCTGTCAACCAATCTTTGACAAGTGTGTCAAAAATAAACAATGGGAAAAGGATAGTGTCTTCAAAAAATGGTGTTGGATAAAATGGATACTCATATAAGAAAGAATTGAATTGGATCTTTATGTTATACCATACATAAACATTAACTCAAAATAGATTAAAAATGTAAACATAAGACCCCAAACCACAAAACTCCAAGAAGACATAGGGAAAGCATCATGCATCAGTCATGGAAATGATTTCTTGTATAGACAGAAACACATAAGCACCAGAAGTAAAATAGGCAAGTAAGAGAACATTAAGCTAAAAATGTATGCACACAAAAAACATAATCAATAGAATGAATAGAGGGTTCTGTGTTCAAACATATTTAGATCCAACAGATCATTTTTCTCATAAGCCCATGAACAATCACAAAGCACACTGGCATACTGAAGTCTCTGAGAAGTCCTGAAATAAAGAAAGCCTTTACATATGTCTATATCTACATTTCACAAACTTTAATAAAGCTCCTAGAATCCTATTCTATTAACCTTCTGAAAAATTAGGCACAAAGTCCTTAAGTACATATGAGAACATTCTTTTCTATAAAAGGGCTAAGAACATCTTTTGGAGGGAGGTCAGAATGTCTCATAGAGCCCTTCATAGGCAAAAATCCTATGTAACCAATTAAAAAATCTCATTTGAATAGCAATTTATAATTCTGCTAATCATCAAGAAAATGATCCTCATTCTAAAACTGGAAGAAAACTACTCTTTCTCTTTTTATAGGTGAGACAATAATCTCAGAAAAATTAGGTAGTGTAGCCAAGATCCCCGAGCCTGTACACTGCTCATTCATCCATATTACTGTAATGTGTAGTGCATCATCTATAGAACTGTTATAGTTCTGATTTTTCTAATATGAAATATTAGTATTTTCCCTTTTAACCCAAACCCTCTTTTACAGAAGTGTTGACATTTTAAAGCTGCTCTAGTTCAATTCCATTTACTGCATCAGTGCCAAATTCTCCAATTAGTCTGACAACACATGTAGTCTCAGTAGTCAGCTTGTCTTGGAATCATTGATCCCAAGACCAACAAATAAGTACTGATGATCTTCAAACCAGTGATCAGAATGGCCCTCCTAATTATGGTTGTCCTCTTTCCTTTTTATCTGTATGACACAAGCATTCTTAACAGACTTGAGTCATCTGCCTAGAAGCTGTTGTCATTACTCATTAGAATTTCACATCCAAGAGGTGTAAACAAGCCTGGTTTCCATCTTTAGACTAAAAAGCCTTAGGAACAATTTCTTTTTTCACACTGCCAGATTTAAAATGGTCTTTGTCGTTTTATTTAATATTTCACAACATGTATTGTTTCAAAGCGCAAATTAAAATCATTTCCTATAAAAGTGTATATGAATATAAAATTTCCTATAAAAATTTATCTTTTTCTATAAACTGACCAAGTATACTTTGGTCCCCCATCTATATATCATGACACATTTAGAAATGATGATAATTTGATAATTATTTAGTCTGCCAACAGGTTTGTAATACTTCCAAGCACACCGTTGCAGTATTATTTTTCTGGAGTTCTAAGTAGAAAAATACTGAAGAAATGTGTCCTGAAACGGTATAGTTCTTTTGTTTATTTGCCCAGATTTACTTACTTAATTGGAGATGGATATAACCACTTAGATTACTAGTTACATTAAAACCCAAACTCTAGGAGTTACCTTCTTTCAGAATGAGATAACTTGAGCGCATATGCTTCTTAGATATTCAAATTTCTCCAGTTCAATAGATTATCAAGATATTGTTATTTCTCTCTCTTGTTGCCTGACTTTTGGTCTTTTCAATATTCTTTCACACCACTAATAAAGGATGAACAGAAGAGATATTACACTTAAATTGGTCTGCTTCTTAGTCAGTCACTGAATCAGCAAGGACCTGCTGGGAGTCCATAGCATACAAATTATAGCAATTTTCTCTTTGGTAATAGCTTAGTGAGAGGAAAGCTGAAATTTTTTTTAAACTATACTGTAATCATTATGTTTTTTATAAATTTCAGCTATGTATGTTCTCTCTATCTCAATGTGTATTGGTTGTTATTAATTTTTATCACTGTGTTTCAGTGTAATTTTCTCTTAGAAAAACTGTCACACTATAAATTTTGAAATATAATAATTTAAGTTCTGTATAAAGATAGTATCAGAATAGTACTCCTTTATAATACCCCATACTATTTTTTGTTGAAACACTGACAAATGTTTTTAAAAATTTTATAACTTTACTATAAAGAAAATAGTCAATATTTAGTCAATATACAAGTACTGTAGGGCTTCTGGTAACCACTGCAACCAGAAATACTGTGATTCAAAAACCATAATTGCTGACATACACATTCTTCATTCTGGTGCACAGCAGTTTGGATTACTAGGAAGTATGTGGGAGATGCCTGTTTATTGCCTTATCCATACCACCCTTCACCCTCATTTGCTCAGTCTCTTGAGGCATAAGCTCTACTGACTAGAGAATCAACCCCTGAGCTTTATAAGGCTCCAGAGTTATGTCCTGTCTGTTCTGTCAAACATGAATGGCTCTACCTCTATGTGTGTTCAAAGATAACATAGTAGAGCTCAATGGAATGTGCAGTTCCCTAATATAAAAGACAAGAAGAATCACCAAAACAGAGTATAGCCTTATATTCAATAAAAGAAGAAATTTCACCTGATTAAGAACAACTGGAGCAAAAACTACTCTTAGCCAGATTCCAGGTAGGAGACAAGGTTTGAGAAAACCCGATTGCAGTCCTGTCTAATTCCACTAGTGAGTCATATACCACACACTGAAAAGTGCTGAGGACATCCTCTGGCAGCCACCTTTCAACTCTTACTCACAAAGAATAGTTCTTCTCTACCCACATAAACCATAAATTTGGGCAAGAAATCATCGAGGCATATTTGGCTACAAATGTAAATTTGGATGGAATTCATCTTGGTGGACATACTAAGTTTCAAAACAAATGAAAATAGCACTAGCCTATGGGTGAAAAACACTTTATTCATCTTATCTCTCTCTGAATTTTTATATCTATAAGATCTATATCCAAAAAATATAAATAGTGGAGCACCCTGAAGTGTTTAGGGGGAAAAAGATTCTTACACTATTAAAAAACTCTCTTTTATGACTACAGTAGGAAACAAGATAATATTTCTTTTATAGCTCAAGAACCAGAAGTCTCAAAGGAAAGTTTAGGAGTTTGAAAGTTTAGGACTGAGAAAATCTAAAAATAATAAAGGGCTTAATCTAGTCTACAAGTAGTTTTTTGTTATTGTTGTTGATGTAAGAGGAAAGAGGTGATAAAATAATTTTGGATGTATAAATTCCAAATATATGTTGCAAAACTAGATTCTAAAATTTCACTTACGAGCATTGTAATGTTGACTAACATTCTTTCAATGGTAAATAGTTCCTTAAACTAGATGTCTCTACCGAATACCTTGGAGAAAGCTAGTGTCTGCTGCAGCGCACATTAGTGTGTTTGTTCGTTTGTTGGTCAAAATATGAAAGCAGGAGATTTCACTTAAGATCCAGATTTTCCATCTCTCTTGAAAAATAAGAGTATCTGGCAATGTCGATACTGGACCTGCATTGCCACAAGGCAGCCATCTGTTTGAGTTGCCTGGAAACAGCTTTTTAGATGAGTCGCACCCACCCAGCTCATAACCACCACACCACCAGGTCTCTTACAATCAGATCATTTTGTGCTTTACAAACCATCTAAATTTAAATTCTTATCTTTGCTCTACTTTAACATATTTTCATGACAAATGTGTATACATTAATTAAAGCTACAGTTTTCATTGTTCCTATCATATGGCAATATGATATATATAGATATATAGATATATATATATCCAATTCCTAAAAATAAATCAATAGTTTAAATAGTTCACCAAGGCATAAACTAAAGAATTTTAACACACAAGTTCTGTTAAGCAAGAATTAGGATTTCTAGAATTTTTTTTTTATTGTTCCAAGATTTGCTCAGAATATGATGACAATTAAGGCTGGAGGCAATCAAATCACCTCTGATGGATTTATATGAAAAGAGCTAATGAAGTTAATAGTAGTTTACAACTGTATAGTGAATCCTGCAGCCTATATTCTCCAGTTGAACATTGCCCTGAGGAAATCTGATTTACACTTTATTAAGGATCAAATGTCCCATAAATTAACTAGCCACAACATACTACCTATGCTGATAAACTTGATGTGATAGCTTATGGGTGATTTTGCTTCATTAGAAATGTCTGTATCTTGTGAATTTTCACAGTGAGTACATAGTCATCATGTAATCATATGAAATACAATTATTTCTTAATTTTATCTTTATGTACCACACATTGAAATATCTATATGTATAACTGCCAATCAAATTTTATCACCTGAAAAGGCAGTAGTAGTATTGGCTTCATATTTGATTTTTAAACTTAGTTAACTTAAATCTCATATGTTCATAATAATGTGATTATTCCGAACTCTTCTATTTTTTATCAATTAAAAATGATAATTAACATAACTAAATAGAATTTTCTTAGCTTCTAAAAACAATCTTTCCACCAAAGTTAGAAACCAAAAGAATAGTTGGGATATTAACTGTTCTATCTTTTCTTTTGCATTTATAAGTTGCTATAACAGAATAAAATAAATCCTTGTTAATATACAATTCAATAGAAGCTCTTTTTGCATCACTGAGTCATCATTTACAAGAGAAAATGGTTTTCTCTTAACAAGTGATTGGATTGAACTTAAAACTTTATTCTAAAATAAAATAACTTTACTATTTATAAATAACAACAGATTTAATTGTATGAAGGTTCAGGGTGAGTAAACAGAATAAAATTTTAGGGGCACTTGAGTGACTCAATTAGTTGAGCATCCAACTCTTGATTTCAACTCAAGTCGTGATCCCAGGGTGGTGGGATTGAGCCCCATGTTGGGCTCTGTGCTTGAGTCTGGGGCCTGCTTGGGAATTCTCTCTCTCCCTCTATGCCTCTCCCCTGCTTGCACTCTCTTTCTCTCTCTCTCCCTCTTTCTCTCTGGAAAAAAAAAACAAACTTAATAATAATAAATAAAAAAAGAATAAAATGTCTTTTATAATAAAATAAATTGTTTTACTTTAAAATACTGACTTTTAAATATATAAAAGCTATTGAAATATTATAAAGTTTATTATCACTATCAAGTATATACATTTTATAAATATGTACTTTATAAACATAAAACTTCTTTAAGTTGTATAATTTAAAATATTGGGGAATACATCAAATCATAAAGAATGCAAAACACTAATTCCTAAATATATTAATGGAATTTTGTTAAAGTCAATCAATACTGAATGCCAAGAAACACACCTTCTTCACAACAATCAGTTGGCTTTGTGTTTAACAATTCCATGTTTTCTCCAACAATAATCATTTGTGTTAATGTGGCAGCATTTGAGGACAGAAAGTCAGGTTGTCCTGCAATCACACCTGCCAGGATAAAAAGGTTGTCACAGAGATAAGAATAGCTCTCTCTTGCATCTGTCTCTGCTGGTTCTTCTCTCTTGTGCCTATAACTTGTGAGAAATGTATTTCTTTTCTTTTCTTTTTCTTAATGGTTCTTATTGTGCTTAGCCCTAAGATTTTATTCTTTAATGGCCAGCCTTGACTCTTGGATACAATTCTTTATTTAATTTTACTTTTAAACCCATTTAGCCTCCTAAAAATTGATTGAGAACAATGCACATTTTTTTTTTGTTTGAGTGAGTTGTCATTTGATACTTAATGTATTAGAAATTATAAAAGAACTTTGATAAGTATTAATTCATTTAAAGATAATACATTTGATATATGTAAAAGAGTTTATAAAAAATAATTATGCTTTAAAAGAAAAATGTTGAAAAGAAAAATGTTGTGTTGGTCAACATTTCTGCAAAATTCCTTTGTATTGACTTTATAAACCACACTTGGAATCTCCTATCAGCCTCTGTATTTTATCTGCTGAAGTCTCACACATCATATAGTCCCTGGAGATCATCACTGTACACTCCTGATAAAACAAAAGTGGAAGGCTGGACATCTGGGTAGCATTATGAAAATAGTTTGATCTTGCAAACCTCATAAAGAGTCTGGGAATTCCTAGCTGTGTCCACACCATATTTGAGAACCACTGGCCTAGACAATTTGGTCTCAACAACTGTCAAAGGATCAAATTATACATTTTATATGGTAACCAAACAAATTAGACTCTTCAAGTGTCATCTACAGAAAATAGACTCATCCACATCCCAGAGTAAAATGAAGACAGAGAAGAGAGGGCTTTCCAATTCCTGCACTACTCCCTAGGGTCGTTTTTTATCGCCATCAAAAGTATGTGAAATCAACTACTTGTTTGACAGTATGCAAACATAATATGTGAATTACTTGATAAATTAATGACAGCTATTAAATATTGTTGGTCCTAAACAGTCTAAAATAGCAGCTTATTGTAAAGAAGGTAACATGTTTAAAAATAAAGAACCTAAGAATTAGAGGGCTACTTACTAAAGATAAGATTTACTCTTACTCTTAATCTGGCCATTTGTAGCAACATGGATGGAACTAGAGGGTGTTATGCTGAGCGAAATAAGTCAGGCAGAGAAGGACAAATACCATATGTTTGCACATAGAGGTGGATTAGGAGAAAGTTAACGGAGGTCGAAGTGGGAGAAGAAGGGGAAAAATAGTTGGTGAGAGGGAGGGAGGCAAACCATGAGAGACTCTTGAATCCTGAGAACAAACTGAGGGCTGAGGGAGGGTGGGGAAGTGGGGAAGGGGAGTGATGGGCATAGAGGAGGGCACTTGTTGGGATGAGCACTGGGTGTTATATGGAAACCAACTTGACAATAAACGATATAAGAAAAAAAATTTTAAAAAGAAAAGATTTACTCTTAACTCTTATTGACTTTTACTGAGTTAGATCGGCCTGACTCTAAACTTTGCCTTCCATTGAGTAGTGAACTATCTACCACCTACCATTTAGTCATATTCCATATAGAAATGCTTGATGCTTGTAAAATAATAGTAATTACATAATTAATGAATATTCACTGAGTGTAATGCACAGTAACAAGTCAGAACCTTAAAAGAAGAAGAAATATAATTATTTGTAACAAGTACTCACAAACTGTCGAAAGAAGCTGATCATGATATTGTGGTGGTGGTTGTTGTTTTTGACATTAGAATATAGGCTACTGTGTAAAATGGCCAAAAAACTGTGATCCTTAACACTAGGCTTTGGCTTGAGACCTTATCCTTTGCCGTTGGGTTTCAGGAAAACTACGTAACCTGTTGGTGTTTTGCCCAGGCCTTACAAGCCTTGGTCTTATGTAAAGTCCTATTTGATTTCATATCTGGATATAGGAATTTCATTATTTCAAATATTTTTAATAGTTGTTTATTTTTGAGATAGACAGACAGACAGACAGACAGAACATGAGTGGGGGAGAGGCAGAGAAAGATGGAGACACAGAATCTGAAGCAGGCTCCAGGCTCTGAGCTGTCAATACAGAACCTGATGCAGGGTTGAACTCACTAACTGTGAGATCATGACCTGAGCTGAAGCTGGACGTTCAAACAACTGAGCAACCCAGGTGTCCCTGGAAACTTCATTTTTAATCAGACAAATATTCAAGTATCAGAAAAATAAAGTAATTTGCCCCAAGTAATATTATGCATATTTTGAAAATCTAATTATTTAATTGTAATAATTAAAAATCTGCAACAATTATCTTTAACCTCTGCAAATAAATTGGAAATGACTTTTATTTCATCTTAAATTTTCCAATACATATAAATTCTATGAATATAAATATATTACAATATTTGGCAACCTCATAATTTTGGGGAAGAAGTATTTAATTTATCATGTATATTTTACAATTAAAGACTTTGAAAAACCTCTATGTAAAATTTAAAAGAAGAAAATTATATTTAGAGAACTGTATAATGTAAAACAAAATACCACTTTGGTAGCACTATTGCATTTATAATTTTCTCCAATATGTACACATGATAAGATTTTGTGGTTTATTTTCAGCAAACATCTTTATAACTTATAACATTAA
Organism: Hyaena hyaena; assembly: GCF_003009895.1. Classification (NCBI taxonomy): domain Eukaryota; kingdom Metazoa; phylum Chordata; class Mammalia; order Carnivora; family Hyaenidae; genus Hyaena; species Hyaena hyaena. Next base: position 73,678 of record NW_024082869.1, read on the forward strand.
GCATATACAAACTAATTTTTGTTAATACTCATATCCCTAATAAATATTTATAAATTTTAATTAATATTTATATCTGTTTATAAGATCTATTTGCCCTCTGGTGTCTTATGTACCTTCACATATATACTTTACCTTATTTCATCATTATTGGTATTGAAACAAATATGTTCTTTTATGCCTGCTTTATTTTTTTATTCAAAAATAGTTTTTGAAAGGAGGACAGGGAAAGTGGTTAAATTGTGGAAGTATTCTATGAGTTTCAAAATGTAAAGATTGTGACTCATCATTTCTATGTGAGGTTCCCTTTGTTTTGTGATGCAAAGTTTACTTGAAAAGTCAATTACATATACTAGCCTGTTTTTCTAAACGTTGTAGTATTCATGGTGGAAAATGTTGAATATAAAGTCCTTTATAAATTCAATTTTAGTGGATTAAGTTTCTATATTCGCTACTTACATTTTAATCCATTTTCTCAATCAGCTAAATTTAACTGTATAGTTAAAAAAGAAAAGATATTTGAGAGATAAAAAATTTAAGAACAGTGTGATTTAAATCCACAGAGAATAGAAATAATACCATAATATGAAACATTATTTTGGCCAACTGTTATTATAATACAAAATAAAATTTGAAAGATGTTGAGTAAATAATTATTAATAACACATGTTATTAGATAAAGCAAGTAGTCTGCAAATCACTCACTGAATAAAGTACAATTTGTACGAACTCTGGGACTATTGGGAATGGAGGTCAAAGACTTATGAAAGGTGAACTGAAAGCTGAGATCAGTTCTTCCTTGATCATTGTGGCATTCATGTCCCTCCTTTCACGAGAGGAATGAGGAACAGTTTCTGGCGATTATGATGACTATATCCATATCGTTATCTGCCTTATCACCTGTGAGGCAAATATGGCGAGGAAAATTGGATACACAAAATATTTTTCCACTGAATCATTACTTGAGTTTAAACAACAGGAGACTTTAGTACATAATATTAAATATGAATTTTACCAATATAGGCTTCTAAAACAATAAGTTTAACCAATACCACAAGGATTGCAAGAGAGAAGACAGTTATCTTAAAATATATTCACGGTCCAAAAAAAGTGTATGAATCAAAATTAATATGATGCATATTAGACTTCAGGATAAAAAGCAATTACTGGGGATAAAGAATTTTGTTGCCTAGTACATACCAGGAAGATATAAAAACCTTGACTTGTTATAAATTTAACAATATACTTCTAAAATATACTTGTTACTGCATTTTGGCAAAGTAAACATAAAAGTATGTAAATAATACTACATTTTATGGACATATACATGTGCCCATAAGTATAAATGTTTCAGTAATAAAATTTAATGAAGGAAAAGCAAAGCAGAATGTAGACTTTACCGAAGGCATTGAACTTAATCTAGGTCATGGAACTTAGATTTGATTGTAGTTTAAAAATAAAAGAGAGAAGGGAAGAAACTTTCATCTATTAATGTCTACCATGTGGTAAGTAACTAATGTAATCACTAACAAATATTTCATGCATTCTCAGTAATAAAGTTGTTCAAAATATTCTTTATGGATGAGTTGCAATGATCTTCAAAACAATTTTCATCATAATTTTAATGATGAGAAAACTGATACTTAGCTAGGATAAAAATGACTAATGTTTCTACAATCATCAGCATAAGTAAAAATAAGTAATTCAGCATAAGTAAAAATGAGCATGATGAATGAAGTCTCTAAGAGAATCATCTGTGATAAAAAACCACCTTTTCTGGGAGGAGATTTAAGTCACACAATCATTGTGAATAGGAAATACAAGATTTGAAATCTAAACTGAGTTTTCGTGTGCACTTTCAATTCTATTTTGTTTTTCTTAAATTTTTAAATGTTTATTTATTTTTGAGAGAGAGAGAGAGAGCGCTGAGAGTGAGCACTAATGTGCAAGTTGGGGAGGGACAGAGAGAGAGGGAGACAACAGAATCCAAAGCAGGTTTCAGGCTCTGAACTGTGAGCCCAGAGCCCAACACGAGGCTCAAACCCATGATTATGACATCATGACCTGAGCCAAAGTTGGATGCCCACCTGAATGAGCCACCCAGTCAGGTGCCCCATCAATTGTATTTAATTTTAAAAAGCCTACCTTTTTTAAATCTTAAAGTTCTAAAGCTTCATGGTAAAATTAATATTTAATCATGGAGATAAAATAATAACTCCTAAATTGTAATTAATTTATGAGATGACTTAGTCCTTAAACAAGTTTAAAAGGAAGAGATTCTTGAGTATTTTTACTTTAGGACTCCTTAATACTCTTAACACCTAAGACCCACAAAGAGGAGGGGGCAAGATGGCGGAGAAGTAAGGAGCTCCGTACTGCACTCGCGCCCATACATCACACAGATAAGATCTGAAGACATCGGAAACTTTACAAAACCTGAGAGACTGGGAGAAAAAGGACGCAGAATCCACTGAGAGAGCCTTCTAACGTGAGTGCGAACC
>NW_024082870.1:0-40980 GCF_003009895.1 Hyaena hyaena
GATGTGGGGGGGAGGAGGGGATGGGCATGGAGGAGGGCACTTGTGGGGATGAGCACTGAGTGTTATGTAGAAACTAATTTGACAATAAACTATTTGTAAAAAAAAAAAAAAAGATAAATAAATTTAAAAAAATTAAAAAAAAAAAATATCTTACTTTCCTGATTCTTTCATTTGAACCAATAAACATAGTAAGCATCCAGACTGAGTAATACATTTCAAGTGAAAGCATCCACGTAATGCATAGATTTCTATCAAAAGACATTCACTTATCTAATGAAGCAAAGTCGGCCTGTTAGTTCCTCTCGGTCATCACAGACACTTCGATACAGTCACTTACATTGGCACCTTTTACCCCCAAAGTTATGAACACTACTAGATATCATATTAACTGAAGACTACAGTCTGCCTATAAGAAAATAAACATTGATGATTCAGTCACTTACTGGGCCCCTGTTCCATGCCAGGCAGAGTGCCAATTCCTAAGAAAAGTGAACAATGTAGTCAGGTTTCCTGATCCCACATAATCCCTAATATATCAATTCACAAGTTTCCTCCCGCATCAGTGCCACCATTGTGTGTGCAGTAAGAGAGGGAGATGAAGGGTGTAGTAATTGGGGGCCCCTTTTAGCATCTTGGCTTTGGTGACTCCAACAAAGGCCTCTGCTCCCACCTCTTCTCCTGTTCCTAAATCTTCCCTTTTTTGATGGTCTGCTTTCTGCATCAAGAAGATCATGTCTCCAGAGATCCAGTTTCCTTTTTTTTCCTCATGTAAAAATATTCATGAGTACAAGTGCAAGAGACAAAGGAAGAGGGGAAGGCCATGTCTGCTTGCTGGGAAAGATGCAGAGGAAATCAGATTTTTTTTTCATTTTTTCCATTCACTAAAACAAGAGTTACTGACCACCTAAGGCATTTCCAGACTTATGGAAATGCTACAGACACAAAAATAGCAAATGACACTTTCTGCTGGAAAGCAAGTCTCAGTTCAGTGGCAGGGTGCAGACATATAAATTAATAAGTATACTACCATCGGACAAACAATATAGTAAACATGTGTACAAAGATCCATGGGCTCATAGAGAAGAATTTTATGGAATGAAGGGACAAGCCTTACTAGACCTTTGCAGGAAAGATGGGAAGCTGAAGGCCAACAGGGAAGACAGAGGAGTTCCAGGACAAAAACATGTGCAAAGAAAGGGACACAGTCATGAAAGTCAATGGCACGACCAGGGCCTCCAAATACTCAACATGGCTGTGTGGGAGGGAGAGGCCAGAAAGAGGCTGGGAACATGACTACAGCCATTACTTGAAAGCTTTGAACAGTAGAATAAAATCAGGTTTGGACTGTATATTCTGAGGAAAAGAATTTAAAGCAAAGAAGTGACCCGTTCAAACTTTAGTTTGGGTAAGATTCTTCTGAAGATTTTATGGACAATGGACTGCAAAATAGAAAACAGATTTGGTTAAGGATTTATTACATGAATGGAAACAATGTCAGAGATGAGAAAATAAAAAGGAATAAATGTACTTGCAAGGCATTCAGAGATAAAATCAACAGTTCCTCAAGGCAAAGTGAATATGGGAACTGAGCAGGAAGCAGAAATCAATAATTCAGAGATTTCTCTCTAAGACAACTGATTAAGTTGCACCACCATTAACTGAGATAGGAAGAAAAGTATTTCGAGGAAAGGAAGTAGTAAAGAATAAATAAGATGTGTTTGGATAAAGTTCATCAAGTTTGAAGTACCTAAGACCATTTACCTGCCATTTAAGAGCAGTTGGAATTATGGATCTGGAAAATACCAGCTAAAGATATTAATTGTAGCATTGTTCACATAAATATTCCATGGTGGAAGCCAGGGGAGTGAATGAGATCATCTAGAGAAAATATAAGGCAGCAAGAAAAAAAATTTCAGGGAACGCCAAATAAGCAGCAAGGTGAATGAGGAGTAGGGGGAACTTACTCCAGTCAGAACCATGACCAGTGGGGTCATGAGGATTATGAGTATTCCATGTCATAAGACCATTCTCAAAGAAGCCAAAATCTTCCCAAGGAGAAAAGTAACTGAACAAAAAGTAGGCTGCAGGATGTTATGTTTTATTTTTCTAATCATTTCAACCAAAGAAAATTTAAATGCACATATATTTTGTTTGTCTTTAATATACTTATTCTTTGATTCCTTTGTCAAATAGAAACCACATTGTTTCACGGTACTGATATACAGCCACCATCTAGTGGCCCAATCTGGTAGCTGCATGCTTGTGCAGTTGGGGATGAAGGGAACATTTGTCCAGATAGTTTCCTGGCAGTTTTAAGAATAATGTTCAGGGAAAAGTGGGCATTAGTCAGTGATGGGGAACATGAAGGAGCAGGGTTTTTTTTCTATTTTCTTTTGAGTACGAATTATGGGAAATTGTAAACAATTTACATATTTTGAATGCTGTCCCTTTGAGCATTATAGGGAAGTATGGAAGAAGCCACAGCTTCTACAGGGTTATCAGGCTTCAGATGACATGGCAATACCTGATTAGACTGATGGAGACATGATCAGTAGCCATAACCAGTCTTTAAAATCCAAACTCTTGGGCACCTGGGTGGCTCAGTCAGTTAGGTGTTTGACTCTTGATATTGGCTCAGGTTGCAGTTGAGGGATTGAGTCCTGCAATGGGCTCCACATTTCTTTCTGCCTTTATCTCCTCTCGCTTTTTCTCTCTCTCTCTCTCTCAAAAGTAAAACAAACTTAAGGGTGCCTGGGTAGTTCAGTCAGTTAAGCGTCCGACTTCCGCTCAGGTCATGATCTCATGGTTCATGGGTTCGAGCTCTGTGTCGGCTCTGTGCTGACAGCCCAGAGCCTGGAGCCTGCTTCCAATTCTGTCTCTCTCTTTCTCTCTCTCTCTCTGCCCCTCTCCCACCTGTACTCTGTCTCTCTCAAAAATAAACATTAAAATAATATTTAATAGGGGCGCCTGGGTGGCTTAGTCGGTTAAACGTCAAACTTTCATTTAGGTCATGATCTCGCGGTTTGTGGGTTCGAGCCCCGCGTCGGGCTCTGTGCTGACTGCCAGCTCGGAGCCTGGAGCCTGTTTCAGAGTCTGTGACTCCCTCTCTCTCTGACCCTCCCCTGCTCACGCTGTCTCTCTCTCTCCTAGAAATAAATAAAGCATTAAAAAAATTTAAAAAAAATAAAAAATAAAAAAATAATAATATTTAATAAGTAAATAGATAAAACTTTAAAAAATTAAAAAATAAAATCCAAAATCTTTATCACATCCTCCAAATTCTTACAGGATATAGCCCCTGGCCCTCTCCCTCCAGCCTTACCACCTTCCACTTAGATCCTTGATCATTACAATGCAGCCATGGTAGTCTCCTTGCTATTACTTGAAACTAAATTCCTTCCTTCCTCAGGGCCTTTGTACTTAACTGTTTCATCTCTTCTACCAATTCTTTCTACCACCTTCTGCTTCTCATCTTAGGATGAGATGTTTGAACACTTTGTTCTCAGAGAGACCTTCCCTGACAACTGTCTCTAAAACCCTCTTGCCCCAGCTATTTTATTCTTGGCACTTACCACTATCTGAATTGTATCATTTGGCCTATTTGCTCAAAGACTAAATCTTCAAATCTACAATTCTAATTCCATGAGGAAAGGAATTTTATGTGAAATGTTTGCTAGCACTTAGTGGACTGCTATCACATAAAAGGTGTTCAACAAATAGTTGAGAACTGAATGAATTAACCCAGGGGATGCCTGGGCAGTGTTTGGGTAAAAGGTTTAGTTGGGCAGATTAAAATCTACATGCAATCATATGATGGCAAGACTGAGGCCAAAGATTATGATATATAAGCAAGAGGACCCAGTATGTGTCTTGTTGTTTATGGAATACACAGTTTTCAAGTTCCATAATGTAGAAACATCCCCTGAGATGAGAGGTATAAGGGCTACTTAAAAATGGGGGCTCCTCTGGGACACACTGCCATCATGTCTGATTCCATAGGCCTGTGGAACCCTGCAACTGTGTTTTTAATACACAAGGTGAGTCTCATGTGGGTATCCTGGAGATATACATTTTTAAAAATATATTTATTCTTGTCTTTTACTATTCACAAAACACTTTTACATATTATCTTCTATGGGTCTCACCTATAACTCTGCTGAGAGCCAGTGTTTATCTTCTCTTATTGTGTTTTTTTAAGTTTTATTTCTTTTTCTTAAGGTTTATTTACTTTTGAGAGAGTGAGAGTGAGAGAGAGAGAGAGAGAGAGAGAGAGAGAGAGAGAGAATCCAAAAAGGGCTCCACACTGACAGCAAAGAGCCCAATGTGGGACTCAAACTTACAGAGAAATCATCAGCTGAACCAAAGTCGGATGCTTAACAAACTGAACCACTCAGGCACTCCTCACTTATTATATTTTAAAAGCTTTATTATCAAATACTTCAAATACACATGGAAAATATCATAATGAACCTCTATGTACCTACCACCCAACTTCAACAGTTATCAGTTTTGGTCAATTCCTTGTTCCATACAAACATGTACAATATACTAAGTTCTAATCACATCTCAGAAATCACATCAGAGGAGAGATTATAATTCTTGTTTTATTCATAGGATTCTGCCTCACAGAGATGATGCCCTGTCCAAGATTATATACTTGGTCTTAGAACTGAGGCCAGAACTTCGTTACATACAGTGTGACAGTTAGGGAGGGGATGCTAAGTTTCTAACAGCTCTATCCTTCACTAAACTTTGAGGCATATGACAATTCTTTCGTTTTCTTGTGCGTGTGTGCATGTGTTCTAAAAGATGGTAGGCAGCTATCTCTTTACAATGACTTATGCTCAATTAAACCTGGGGTCCCCTACAGGTTTTTGATTCTAGTGCAACTAAATGCTATCCCCACACAAATCCCAGGGTGCTTGGGAACCCCAAGCTATGAGCAAATGATTGTGAAGATGCACCAGAGAAAAGCAGTTAGCCGAGGGCAAGTGAGCTGCAGCTGGCCTTACAACCACCTGCACTGTCAAGAAAACAAATGCAATTGAACCACGCGTTCCCATTTGATAGCGTAGCTGGCAAAACAGAGCTCCGCCTTGGGCTGTTGAGACAATGACAAATGGAACGTTAGTTGATCCCCCATTTATTTTATCTTTAAAGTGTTTGCCAATACTGGATCAGCCCTGGTTGTGTTGGACTGCCACGCCTCTAGCAGTACTGCAATTCCCTTCAGAGCTAGGAGTCCCATATGATCTCCATTACACTGTTTCCTACCTTTCCCAGTAATGACCCAATTAGGAGACTGTCTAAAAGTGAACAGGCAAAGATTCAGATTGGCTAAGTTTCAGGCATTACAGTGAATCCATCTGGAAAATATGGCATGGGAGCTCTTAGTGTCCTCCTTAATAAGCACATGGTTAGATTCTGTCAGGGCATTTTGTAGTTCTAGAATTCCCTTTTTGGTCAGGTCCTCTTGAATGTACATATGCTTGTAGTGGCTAAAGCAAAGTGACATGTGCTCCTTGGTGAAAGTTTTCCCACAATACAGTCCACAAATGAACACTGCTATGCCAAGAAAAATGAAAATACTTAGAAGAATATTTAGCACTTCTGATGCAAAGCGTTTTGTAATTCTCTATTTGCCAAACCTCTCTTGAGAAAAGGTCAGTAATTTTCTCATTATCCTGCAAAGGAAAATAAGTCAGCTGTTCTTCCCAAAGTAACACATGGTCAATCAATATCTGGAATTAGAACACAACCATTCTCCATCCAGGGACCATGTTCAGCCAACAAAACATTTGGGTGTAAGAGTATTGTAAGCTTTGGAGGCAACCAAAATGATGAAATCATTCCTTGATGACAGGATATGCATAATATGTGTAAAGTCAAAATAAAACAGGAATTCTCCATCGCATTTTAAGCCAGACATTTATTTATTTCAGCTATATAGGCTTCTTAATAATCATGAGTTGAAGGAAATGAGGTGTACTATGTAAAAGAGAGGGAAAAAGAGAATAGAAAATATTATGTCAGAGAAATTTCAAAGTAAAAATAGATTCTGAACTTATATAAAATTAGTTTAGTAATTCTTCAACAGCTCTTCCTGTCTTAGAAGATAGAGGTTTCAGAATACCTTGTACAAAAAAATCTTACTAGAATATGACAATAAATGTCATACCATAAATTTAGTCTTCAAAGAAAACTGATGCAGCCACTCTGGAAAACAGTGTGGAGGTTTCTCAAAAACCCTTAACAACAGAACTCCCCTATGACCCAGCAACAGCACTGCTAGGAATTTACCCAAGGGATACAGGAGTGCTGATGCGTAGGGACACATGGACCCCAATGTTCATAGCAGCACTCTCAACAATAGCCAAAACATGGAAAGAGCCTAAGTGTCTATCAATGGATGAATGGTTCAAGATGTGGTTTATCTATACGATGGAATACTACATGGCAATGAGAAAGAATGAAATCTGGCCATGTGTAGCAAGATGGATGGACCTTGAGGGTGTTATGCTGAGTGAAATAAGTCAGGCAGAGAAGGACAAATATCATATGTTTGCACGTATAGGAGGATTAGGAGGAACTTTTTTTTTTTTTACAAATAGTTTATTGTCAAGTTGGTTTCTGTATAACACCCAGTGCTCATCCCCACAAGTCCCCTCCTCCATGCCCATCTCCCCGCTCCACCCCCACACCCATGAGGAGGAACTTAATGGAGGACCATGGGGGAGAAGAAGGGAGAAAATAGTTGGGGAGAGGGAGGGAGGCAAACCATGAGAGACTCTTGAATGCTGAGAACAAACTGAGGGCTGATGTGGGTGGGAGAGAGGGGAAGGGGAGTGATGGGCATGAAGACGACACTTGTTGGGATAAGCACTGGGTGTTATGTGAAAACCAACTTGACAATAAACTATTTAAGAAAAAAAAGAAATGAATAAATGTTAAAAAGTATTTTTTAAAAATTTAGTCTCCAAAGAGAATATATCAAATCAATAAAAGCATGCTATTTTATTGCTCTGATTCAGAATATCAAGATTGTCAAGATATTTTAAGTCAGAGATATGAAAAAACTTTCTATTCTTATTTGCCATTCAGGTTAAGAAAAATACATATAGCCCCCTACAACCACCACCACCACCACACACACACACACACACACACACACACACACACCCTAAGCAATAATCGTTCCTGACATCACCAAACTACTCTTACCCTTGAATGAATATACATCCTTTGCCTTGTGTCTTGTGGGTCTAATGGATTTTGGCTGTCATTCACCCATTAAAATCCTATTTTCTATGCAATTTTAAACATTTCATATGCATTTTTATTAGAAACTAACTGAATACTAAACAAAAAAATCCAAAAAATAAATTTCAAAAACAATCATACTCTCTTTCTTTTAGCTTAAAAAACCCAACTCCTCCAGACTGAAGTCACACACATTAAATTTGCACAGCTTCTTGTACTTCAATTATACCTCAATAAAGTGGTTTAAAACTATGTAAGCATCATACACAGTTCAAAATAAATTAAAAAGTTTTTAAAATCACGTGGCATCTCTCAGTTGCAGGGGTGGTAGGATGGTTTATTTATCAGAGGTGAACCCTCTAATAACTTCTTGCATTATTCCAAAACAAACTCATATCACCTAATTCATTATTTTCAAAAGATTCATATTATTTTTAGAAATTACCAAGTTGATTTTGGCAAGGGTGGATCTTTTCCCTTATTTGGGACTGGAGAGATTATCTATGTCTTGCTTAATATTTCGTGATGCATAAAAACTGGCCCAAACTTAAAGTGGCATCTCAACAGTATCTATGTCATCTCATTTGCAATAAACTTAAACCACTCCCTATCCAAAAAAAAAAAAAAAAGAAAAAATCTTGGTAATGGAAACTGTTTCAGTCTTAGTAGCTGGGTGTCTCACACCCAAGACTGAACTGTGAGTAGCAAAAAAAAAAGAGGTGAATTTTTTTCCCCTTTAAAAACTAAGCACTGTCTCTGAGATTTGCTCTCTGCTTGCCTAAAGAGGGTGGCTCTGTGCATGCTAAACTAAGTGCCATTCTTCTAGATTATAGAAGACTTAGTTGACATGACATGGTATGCAAATGAATACTGGCTTTGCAGTTGCCTTCCTCATTTCTACTAATCTCAATAGAGATTGACTCTGAGCCTCAGCACCAAACAAGAGGCGATCCAAAGACTGCTGAGGAATTATTTTCCAAGGCGTATATTCTACAAATATAGGCTGATTATTGCATTCTTCTTGTAAATACATCCACGAGGTGACTAGATGTCTGCCGGTTTTCTTTTTTCTTTCAGTATGGTCTGTGAAGTTGTTTGATGACAGGATAATTGCTATGGGAAATTCTAAATCTGTCCCTAGGTATCAATGATGGGTTATAAACACATGAATCACAGGACCTACCGTTTAAAAACACCTATGAAATAAACTGTCTATCTTCAGTTATCTCTGCTCTAAATTTATCTAGAATGAAATCCTTACAACATGGAGAGATCAGGCAGTTCACAATTTACCCTCCAAAGTGAATATACCAAATTAATAAGACCTTGCTCTGTTCCTTTACACTGACTTGGAATAGCAAAATTTGCAAGACATGAAGTTAATACAAGGAGGTAAATGAAAAATCCTTCTCTTTTTATTTACCATTTTGTTTCAGAGCAACATACAGGAGTTAAGCAGTTTCTTTGGGGCTGAGCACTAAATAAACACAGCACTTTGTCTTATGCAGTGCCTGCCTAGGCCATGGGCCAAGTCACGTTCTCTGAAAATAACTCCCATGAATTCAGCAAGGTGGACTCCTGGCAGCTCTATTTGTCCCTCATCCCTGCCCATAGCTATCTGGGCCAAAGGTGGACATAGATTCAAACTTCTCAGCTTCCGGGCGCCTGGGTGGCTAAGTCAGTTGGGTGTCCAACTTCGGCTCAGGTCATGATCTCACAGTTCGTGGGTTCGAGCACTGCATTGGGCTCTGTGCTGACAGCTAGCTCGGAGCCTGGAGCCTGCTTCAGATTCTTTGTCTCCCTCTCTCTCTGACCCTCCCCTCCTCACGTGCCTCTTTCAGAAATAAATAAAACATTAAAACAAAACAACAACAACAACAACAACAACAAAATTGCTCAGCTTCTCTCCCTCGAGATTCCTGATTTGGCCAATGAGGAAGCCACTCATTCCATTAAGTTCATGGAACCGTAACATAGAAACATGTGAGTTCTGGGGTGGCCTATCTTGCTGTATGATGGACAAGTAGAGACCAGAGCACAAGTAAAGAGAGAAGCAGTCAAAACCCAGAGCCCTGCACTGATCCTGATGGTTTTCCTTTTCCTGCCTCCTGGCTTTTCTTGAAGTCTGGCTTCATTCCTGCCTATAATTTTCATGCATTATCCCTGCTTACTTATAATAACCCTCCTTTTTTCCCCCTTAATCTAGCTTAAGTTGGTTTCTGATACCCTTACCTACTACAAAGGAAGTCAATGCATATTAAAAAGAAAAAAAAATCCTTAAATACGTATGAACCACACGGAATTGAACTAGGCCACCTTCACTAAGTCACATCATTTGGGGATTGCAGATTCCTCCTTTATCTCCACCCACAATTTTTTTTTCACTTTAAGACAATCCTTAGTTCCCATTTTATATCACAGGGAATGAATTAGGAAATTCACATCAGATTCTCAGGACTTTACTCTGCATAGAAGAATATAGTTGGCCTATCTTATTCTTCATAAGGGACTTAGTAACCACAACGATTTCTATTAGCTGATGAACCTGCTTTGTGTTTATGCTTTCTCTCCCTGTTTTTATTATTTTCCTCAGTCCTTTAATGCTTACTAGAACTCCCACATTGCACATTGATTTTGGAGAGAAAGCTTGTTAAAGGATGCATTACTATTTTTTCTTAAGTCTAAACAAATAAACTGACCTTCACAATAGGAGATTTTAAAAACCTTTTCTTTCCTTTGGAACATCTCTGCATATCTGTACCATGCTGGCACTCAGTAAATGTTAAAAAATCTGTCATAGATATTACACGGCAGTTATGTTCATTAGTAAAAATAAAAATCTGACAGACAACAGCCCAATCAAGAGAAGCAAAAGTGAGATGGCAGAACCGACCCAAGGGCTCTAGTCCCCTCAGTGTCTTGGTCTCCTGACACGTAGGCCAGTGGCTTATCACCCTCAGGTGCTGCACCCAGTCTCCTGGAATACGTATTAGCACTCCAGCTTCCAGAAAGGCTTCTTTCTGCCCTTGTCCCCATTAAATCTTGCAGTTTCTCAGTTCTATTTTTATTGTTATGCCCCACTTAGCCCACCAATGATTTAAGGACACTTATGAAAGTGTGTTTATAAAAACAGATTTTTTAAATTAATTAACAGATCCAAGAAAATACACTTAATTTCAAGAAAGACACCCCTCCTGCGATTTCCCCAGAGACCAAGGAGGAAAGCAATAACTTTTTCAAAATATCTCATCAGATCTTTAAAAGTGGCTACACAAACCTTTGCATGAAAGAGAACAGAGTGTCTCTTTTAAACTGTGTGTTATTTTGGGCCTTTATTACTTGAAGCTTAACTTATCTCTCCCAATACCAGAGGCTGGTCTCTTGACTCAAGATCCACCTTCTATTCCTCTACAACACATTTACCCAAATCTGAACCATCCAAGCTAGTAAAACATCATGGAAGCTCTACCATGGCAGCCCAGGCTGGACACTCACGTAGCTCAGTGGATGTGGCCTTCCCAAGTCTGGTTCCTTCTGAGAACAAGCTGCTGTCCTGATGCTATATTCTTCTGATAGTGAATAAAAAAGGGTTAGAACAAACACATATACAAGCACATGGTCTTCCCCCCAAAAAGTCAGAATTCAATCTAGCCTGAAGTCCACAAATACTTATTGAATAATTTTTATGTGGCAAGCACTGCCCAAACACAGTACTTTATTCATCTTTTCCATTATTCTGTACATTCATCTTGTCAGATAGGTACTATTTTCTTATTGCTCTCCAGAGAAGACCTACATTCCCAGGGTCATCTCATTGTCCACAATGGCTACTAGAAACCTTGATAATACATTTACGTCCTAACAGGGAAGAGAAGCAACAAACAAGAGAATGACCACTTCCTTAGGAACACATACTGTAAGGTGCATGCACTACTTCTGCTCACATCACATGGATATACTCGTGGCAAGGAAATCTGGGAAAATAATCTTTGTTATATGCAGATATCTACTTTGCTAAATACAAAGATTCTACTACTGAGGAACGAAAGGAAACAAACAGGAGATAACTAGCAATCTCTGCAATGGGAGTGGTATCTCAAAAATTCATCCTGATGAGGAAATGATGTGGAGAAGCAACAAACACCAGAATGACTCAGAGGATGATGGTAATACTTCTCGCTTTACTGATATATATGTTAAGATGGTGAACCTGGAAATGAGTAAGAGGAGCCTAATGCTTGGGTAACACATACATAGAGGGTTGAGGCCTATGAGAAAGTTATATGGGAGAAAAGCAGCCTGAAGTTTCCATCACTACTAAATTAGTCATCCCTATGGTTCCCTTTCTCATAAGGAGACAAAAACAGTTTATCTATGTGAACCAAGTGTTTTCTGTTGCTATGGCTTGGCACATGAGAACAAATCTCCTGGTGGGCCTTTATACAGGAGACACTGAGACGTGTGACATCATGTCCTTCCCAGTCTACACAATTTTCAGTGGAAGGAAATTATGTTAACTGTATTTAGCTCAGGTATAAATAAAAGGTAACCTGTCTTAATGTGTTACCATGCCCCAAAACATTTATATGTTGAGAGGTAAATGTGATATTACATCCAATAGTAAGATATTTTTCATATGTGATACAACAAAAGAGCTCTCTAGTTGCTCTTCAAATTATACCCCTTGTGAAGCACATCAAGTCACTAAAGTTACTGTGATAGATACATAACAAGACCTTTCCCCTCATATTTTTTCTGTCAACTGAAATCATACCCACCCTTAAAGATCCAGTTCAAGTTTCACCTCCCCCAAAGCCTTATTTGACTTCATTAGCTCTCATTTATCTTCCTCTTCTCTGAAATTCCCATTACACTCAACAGCCTGTGTCAGACAATTTAACAGTTAATTATATGTCACCTGCTAATGTTTCATGTGTGTTAAGATCCTAGAGGACATAGGTGTTATGTGCTTCTTTGCAAGCCCCCATGGCCTCTAGAGTATGAGTGCTAATTGTATGTGTTGTATATTTGATTTGCCTTTTGTTTAGAGCCTAGGATAGTTACTAAAGTGATGTGTACCTAAACCTATTTAGGGTGGGTCCACCTACTGAGTATCATGGAAAGAGGGAGGCAGAATCACCAGGAAGTGCAGGAGAAAAAGTGCATGTGTATGCGTGCGCATGCACCTCCCCTTTAATATGAATAATAAGCAGCAAAAGACTCAGTTAAAGATTATTACTGGCATTGTGTGTTTGTGTATGCACTATTTGAATAGTGACCATTTAAGTGTTATAATTTGGAAGGCACTTCTTAGCTGCTTTGAAAATAAACTCCCATCCCTTTTGGCTTAACATTTCATCATTGGCATCAAAAAGTTTGAATAAGAAAGGAAGAATGCTGTCTCTCTCCAAAAGTCCATGGAAATTCATGTTATTTTGAAACTATCCTTAGCTCTCTCTGGAAGGTGATAGATTATTAGATTAAGAACAGACAAAGGAAAGTAGGGCCTGACTGCTGCAAGGAATCGCAAGGGAGGAAGTGGTTTCAAAACTGAATCCTGCCTTCTACAAGACATATTTTGAACCAATTCCATAAGGTAAAACATGGTAGAAGGTTAAAGTAGAAACATTTCCGAGCACCAAGAAACTCTGCATCCTTGGCATTCCCTTACCCCAGAAGCCAACCCTAATACCCCTCTACAGAATCCCAAGGTGGATAGGAGCAGAGTTTGAGCACCACAGCTCCAGTTCACCCCTCTCACTTCACACTAACAACTTATGCTCTGATTTTACAGGTCAGAAGGTAACTCAGTAGAAATACCAGAAGTAAATCATCATTCTTTTATTCTCAGTTGAATGCTTTTTCCACTGCATTCTTAATTCCTGAGAGCACTAGTGACCTCCATTACATTGAGGGTATACATGAGGGCAGAAGTGTTGATGTCAGCAGTTTGTCCCTCCATTTTTCACCAGGCACAATAGTCAACCTTTGAGAGGCAGAATTGCATAGACATTAGTAAAGGTAGCTGTGGCTTTGAATCCCCACTGTCTGGGTTCAAATTCTAGCTACCTCCACTTCTAGTTGTATGATTTGGGACAAGTTACCTAAACTGGTTCTTAGGTTTCCCACCTGCAAATAGGAAAAATAGTATAGAGTTATTGTGAGGATATATAATCTATGTAAAGCCTTTAGAACAATGAGCTGGCAGTATAGTAAATAGACTCCAAGCATATACTATTATCTTTAACCATAGAGATACATGAAAAGAGTATCAGGTATAACCAAACTTCAAAAATCTTGAAATTAATATAACCCAGCTTCCCTAATGAAAAATGTCTGTGTAAAATGAGCACTCAGTATTGAACACTGAGTACTGAGCACTAGGAATCAACTTTTAGAGATTAAGAAATTTCAGTCTCTTGTCATGACTTTCATATCAGAGGGATACAGCTAGGGAGAAATTAGTGACCAGATAGACTCCCTCCACCAAAAAAACATACTTTATATACCAATGTCTTGCCAATTAGATCTGTATCCCAATTAGGAAAGTTGGTCTCTATCAGTGGGAAAACTTCTGAAAAGCCAACAAAGTTTTCTTTCTGTAAGGCCATTAAAAATGCAAATGCCCATCTGTCCCAAAGCAGATATTTCCTATTCTATCTTGAGATTTCTAAACAATGAAAATGATACCAATAACAATGACCTCAATGGCAAAGTCTTCCCCTATTAAAATTGGTGGAAATGAAGTGATCTCATTCATCATCACTAGGCAAAAAGGATAGTGGGTGCCCTGAGGGTGTAGGGGTTATTTTCTTCAGTTTAAAGGTGGCAGGTTGCAGCAGAATGGGTCCAGTTAAAGTTGCAGGACATCCCCAAACAGAGAGGAACGTGAGTTAGCAGTGCAGGAAATGGTGAGCGGTCCAGGCTCAGAAGTGGCCATCACAAGGGAGGCACCTTAGAGTGAGGGGCAAGAGCTATTCACTCAGATGCTGGTGCACCCTCTGTATAGAAGGGCTTATTGGATCATGTGTGTTTATCCCAAGACGTAGTATGTTTGTCATTTCTAGCTTAAACAAACTCATTAGAAGCAGCCAGATGGCATAAAGAAATCTTATGGAGATTCTAAATGCTTATAATAATAAATACTCTTGTAAGACAGGTTTTGTTTTCTGTTTTTTGGTTTTGTTTTTGTTTTCTGAGGTCTCATCTCTCAATTCAATGCTAAAAGAAAGGTCTTAAAATAATGTTTTGGGGAACAAACAGTCTAAACTTAAGGCCATAGATCATGTCAGTCTCTACAACCTACAAGTTTGTAGAATCAATAACATCAGATTAAAGTTCTGGGGGTATCTTTAGATTTTCCTCCAGGAAACTGACAGGCATATCCTGAGCCTCAGACTACAAACCTCTCACTACCATGGGTAGGCATGGTTTCTTCTCTCAAGCCTTATGATAGATATATAGAGAACGGGATGAAATTAAAATAAGACTTCAATCACCAGTTCTTAAGTTAACTTATATAATAACTCACCCTTTCATTCATTTGTTCAAATAAATTGTTATGCCACACACTATACTGTGCAGTTGTGAACTACATAGGTTCATCCAATTGTTAACTCAACAAACGTGTTCAATTGTTACTTTGAGCCATAGGTTTTTTCAGGTGCTGGTAATAAAAACAGCAAAAGGACCTAAGAAGCATGACCTTTTTTTTCCACAAAGCACACTTTATGATAGAGGAGAAAGAACGTAAATAAATACATAACATTTCATATAGTAAGTATTATTAAGAAGAAAAAACCTAATAGCATAAAACAAGACAGAATGGTCATGGAAGAGATCTCTGAGGTACTAATTTTTATTCTGAAACCTAACTTAACAAGCACAAAAATCAAGGAGAAGAGCAGCCCTAGCATGGAATGACCATGACCTTTGTATGCTGGGAGATGGAAAGCAGAAATGGGTGGTAGGACTATAGTGAGTGAGTGAGTGAGTGAGTGAGTGAGTGAGTGAGTGAGAAGAAACAGGAGTATGGGGTAGGCTGAGGTCAGAAACTCTTAGGGTCTACAGGATCCAGTAAGTAATTTGGATCTTACTGGATATCACTATAGACTTTAAAGAAGGAAGATGACATGAGATCATTTACATTATTTAAATATCACATTTGCAGCTATATGGAAAATGAACTATAGTCGGTAGTGTACCAATAAATAACAATGAGCTCTCTGGGAAATATATATTAAAAAGTCCTGATTTGTATAGCATATTCCAGTTTCTGTGCTATAAATATTCACACCATGACCAATTCCAAGCTACCAAGGTGGAGGTGAGGTTGGAAAGTGATATGCACAACTGGCTCTTGAGAGCCCAAACAAGACAGCTCTAGCACATACCACGCACGGGCTGAAGTGCAGCAGCATGTGGACAGGAAAATCAGCCATCCAGGCAAGAATGCTGACAGCCTGGTACCACAGACTGGGCAACTGTAGATGGTGTTAAAAGAAATGAATAGAGGTGTTTATGAGAGAAAATAGGCCAGGCTTGATCAATTCAATATCAAGATAATCTGACAGGCATCAAGAATGAACCCCATATTTCTAAAGAGTAAAGCTCCTTTCAGTTAATTACTCTCTGCCAACTTGATTCCATCTTTCCTATATCCTTCCCAGACTCACTTTTAAGTTTTTCTTAATACCATTCATCCCTATTTGTCTCTTTTGTAAGAGAGAGAAAATAAAGACATTTCTTCCCACATGCCATGCTCTGTTCTCTGTTAGACAGACATAGCCCAAGAGGCACTGATGAGAGAGGGTTGGAAATTCTAGATTTAGTAATAATGTTCTTACTCCAGATGCCTGGAGGCACATCTTGCTCGTGGCATACTTGAGCAGTTCAGCCTCTGCCCATGTTAGCATCATTGTGGGAATGGTTGGTGCCCACCATTTAGAAGAAAAGGAGAAGAGAGTGTTAAGAGAAACCCATTCTCTTTCCCAGCTGATCCCTAAGTCTACTATTTCAACTGTGTATCCAGCAAGGAATATTGAAGTCTCATTCATTATCCCCAATTGTATAAGGAAAGAGTTGACTATTTGATAAAAATCCATTTTTAACTAAGCACCATTCCCTGATGTTTTAAATCTGTCACCTAACATTTTTAGAGTTTTCTGTGCAAGTATTTTAATCATTGTGGTCACTTTCCCATAGTCTATGACCAATTTTTGCGTTGCATCTCTCATGTTACAACTGGCTATCTCAAGAGAAACAAACCATGAGTTTTCAAATTACCTTAATAAGTACATTATACCAGGTCAACCTTATAAAGGGACTCCTTCTCTCTTAATGTGACTGACTGAACAACACTGAGGTTCAGTGACCCAGAAACTGGCAGAACATTTTCTCAATTAAGACTATTTGTCATCACAGGGACGCCTGGGTGGCTTAGTTGGTTAAGCGTCCGACTTTCGCTTAGGTCATGATCTCGCGGTTCGTGGGTTCGAGCCCCGTGTCGGGCTCTGTGCTGACTGCCAGCTCAGAGCCTGGAGCCTGTTTCAGTCTGTGACTCCCTCTCTCTCTGACCCTCCCCTGCTCACGCTGTCTCTCTCCCTCTCTCTCTCCTAGAAATAAATAAAACATTAAAAAAAAATTTTTTAAAGACTATTTGTCATCACAGCTTTCAACAGAAACAATAGGACTAGTGAAGAGCCGAATGTCAGAAACAGTGAATGTCACTCTTTTTTATTGCAATTGATAAATATGCACATCCAAGGTACTCTTTCCATCAAACCGCTTTCTCTTATTCTCCTGTTGTCCTATACTTATGAGACAAGTCCCCAAAAAAGGACTTTCTCTACTTTTTGCCCTTCAGTAATCTAGATACTGAATTTATTGTTATAATGATTTATTTTGTCCAGACATGATTGCAGATTGCAATACCAATAGAATTTCCAAGACAATGTTGAAATTCATCACTGGCATAGTAACATAGGGGAAAGGTCATTGAACTATAACAACAGAAGACCTGGGTTTCAAGTTTTCCAGTGATTTGCTGTTTGACTTAGGAGATACACCACTGGTCTTCCCTGACTTTGCTCATTTACGTGATGAAGCACTTTTTTAATGGTATTTTTTAAATTCCCCTTAGGTATTAAGATAGTTGAAACATTATCTGTGGGGTTTTTTTTGGGTTTTTTTGTTTTTTGTTTGTTTTTTGAGAAACTTGCATCTAGCCATGTAGAGGATCATACACAGTATCAAGTCACTGCTTGCTACCTATTTTTACTTCTGCCATCACTCATCATGATTGTAGTTAAGCTACTAGTGTATTACTGCCTACATGTTAGTCAGGACTCAACTGCAACTAGCTTATGAAAAAAAAAAAAAAAAAGGAGCGGCATGGGAGAGATATATTGGCCCATATAGCTGGGGGATAGCAGGGGTCCAAGGACTGAAATGATACTCTCTGATCTTTTACTCTCTCATCCTGGCTACTCTCTGGATATTGACTATTTTCTCCTACTTCAGATGGCTTCCAGCATGAGAGCAGATGAGTGGCATATAACCAGAAGTAACTCCAACTTTATATCATCCTAGATTATAAGCCAGAGAAGGAGAGATTTTTGTCACCAACTTTCACATCTAAAATCCCAGGAAGACTCTTAACTGGCTCAGAAAGGATTCTAACTAGCTCAGTCACTGTTATCGGAGAAGTAACTGTTCAAATTCACTCTCCTATGACTCAGAGGGTGCTAAGAGGGCACAGTTCACTAAGTTGCAGCCCCATCTCAGATACTACACATAACTGAAGGGTGAGTTCCTCAGAAGAAGGTGGTGGTATTCTTTCAGGAACCAAGAGAAGGATACTACATTGAGAAAAATTGGCATAAATACCAGAGTCCATATTCCAGACTTACCTCACAATGACAAAGAATTTTCTTTGAACCTTTAGTATGCTTCAGTTCTTTTTGTTGATACAGTCAAGGATCTAAAAACCTAACTAGGTTGTCAAATCACCTAGAGAAGAGATAGTGCAATTTTATTATTTGCAACCAATGCACCTTATTCAAGTAGCTACTCAATAAATATTTGGTGATAATGAAGAAGCTCTAGTTGCTGTAAGCCAGTTTCTTTTTACATTGAACTTTTTATATTATCTACTTCAGCTATTTTTGGCTCATTATTGTGGAAGAGTGCACTGTTCCTAGACACTTAATCTGTGTCAGCTTTAGCAGAGCTTTTTTTGTTCATTAGGCAGTGCTTGATCTCTTCTGACAGCTTCAATCCTATAATGCTCTTCCCCAAAGGCTGTACTTAAAGTCTAGATATCTCTATACATCATAGAGGTTCAAGTTCATGACTTCACTTCTTATTAGACTCTTACTGAAACTCCAAGGATCCTAGATATTTGTTACATACCAGTCATCTATAAGCACTATTATTAAAGACTTTGCAGTACCTGGCCAGGATTTTTAAACCTGTAAGGTCACTGAATGTGTTTAGTAGCTGAATCATTATATTCCTTTTCTTTCCATTGATCCTCAGAAGTGAGAGATATATGTATAAATCCATATTCCTCCACCTAGCCTGTGATTTATAAATTAAGTGAAACAATTTTACTGATGGGGAGTAAGATCTATACTAAACAAAAACAATGGTTATTGTTTCTTTGCCTGACAATTATCCTTCAGTTACTTGAATCAGGTTGTGTTTATGATAATAATGCAGAGAATGTATCTTTCCATGTATCAAGTGTGCTTTGTTTTATACCTCTATCACATTTGAATACATCCAAAGAACAATAAGTAAAAGGTATTTACTAGGTTCATGAAAATTTCCCCCAAGATAATTTTTACACAAAATTTAGTAAATGTACTATAGTGCAGGGAAGATCTGCAATCTAACTGTATCCAAAGACGCTTTTCTAACTTTTTTCTTTTATGCTAAATTTAGCTAATTTTCTTAGATGTCTGTAATACTTATCACAATAATCTTTGACAATTGTTCCACTTCCCACAAGTTACAATTATATATTTTTTCAAGACATGCTTTTCCTACTACAGAGTGGGCATGGCTGGCAAGACTATTGTAAAAAGCATTTAAAGTCAAAGGCTATAATAGAAGAAAATAGGCTTCATGGTTATACATTATGCTTCAGCACATCTTCCCTGAATCCATGTCCCTTCCAGTTGCTACAGCAGTTCTGTTAATATTTGTAGGGAATGTCCTTGAAAGAGTGTTGGGTTTTCCTTTTTTACTTTGAATTTTCTGCCTTTAATTCCAGTATTTCTATCCTCTCATAAATATACTCTAATTAGGCTTTTTTCCCCACTACTCTCCTGAACACATTTTTTTTTTTAAGTGTTTATTTTAATCACATGGTACACATCACAAATGCTCCCTTAATCCCCATCCTGTTTAGCCCACCCTCCCACACCGCCTACCTGCCCTCTGGTAACCATCACTGTTCTCTGTAGTTATGAGTCTATTTCTTGGTTCCTCTCTTATTTTTTTTCCTTTTGCTCATTTGTTTTCTTTCTTAACCTCCACATCTGAGTGAAATCATGTGGTAATTGTCTTTCTCTGACTGACTTATATTCTCTAGCTTTATCCATGTTATTGGAAATGGCAACATTTTATCCTTTTTTTCTGTATGAGTAATATTCTTTGGCATATACATCTTCTTTACCCATTCAGCTACTGATAGACCCTTGGGTTGCTTCCACACGTTGGCTATTGTACATAATGCTGCTATAAACATAGAGACGCATATATCCCTTTGAATTAGTGCTTTTGTATTCTTTGGGTAAATACCTAGCAGTACAATTGCAGAATCATAGGATAGTTCAATTTTTAACTTTCTGAGAAACCTCCATGCCATTTTTCATAGTGGCTGCACCAGTTTATACTCCCAACAATGATGCGGGGGTGGGGGAGGGGTACTTTTTCTCCACATCCTTGCCAACATTTTTTACTTGTGTTTCTTGTGCCTCCAGCTTTGTTTTTCAAGATTACTTTGGTGTAGATCTGCTTTTGTTGATTTTGTTGGGTGTTCTCTGTGCCTCCTGGATCTGGATATCTGTTTCCTTCCCAGATTACAGAAGTTTTCAGCCATTATTTATTTCTTGAAATTAATTCTCTGCCCCCTTTTCTCTCTTTTTTCTTCTCGTGGGACTCCTAGAATATGAATGTATTATGTTTGAGGGAGTCACTGAGTTCCCTAAGTCTGTTCTCACTTTGTATAATTCTTTTTTTCTCTTTTGTTCAGCTTGATTACTTTCCATTATTCTGTCTTCTAAGTCATTAATTCATCCCTCTGCTTCTTCCAGTCTGTTGTTCCTTCCATCAAGTGTGTTTCTCACTTAATTTATTGAACCCTTTATCTCTCGGTTATTCCTTATCTCTGTGTTAAGGGTCTTATTCATGTCTTCCACTCTTTTCTCAAATCCAATAAGCATCCTTGTGATCACTGCTTTAAATTTCCCATTGGGCACTTTACTTACATCTGCTTCTCTTAGGTCTCCAGCAGTGGCCTTGTCATGTTCTTTCATTTGGGATAAATCCCTCTGTTTTCTGATTTTGTCTAAGTCTCTGTGCCTGCTTCTGTGTGTTAGGAAAATGAGTGGTAATAGTTTTAGGAAGTAAAGGTCCTGTAGTGCCCTGTCATGTAGTGTCCCCTGTTTCCCAGGGCCTGGTACTTCCAAGAGTGTCTCCAATGTGTGCTGCTGTTGTGTCCTAGATACTTTATCCTTAAAGTAAGTCATCTGCAGAAGCTCTCTTTGCCTATTGTGGGCAGTGTTTGGTCCCTGGCCTGAATGTGACGCATTTTGACTAGGTGTGCCCTGGTCTACCTGTGAAATGAGACCTGTCACCATCACCACCAGAACTGAGGCCTCACAAAACTCCTGGAGTGGGAGATGCAATGATGGCAGGGGTTTGAGCCGGTCCTCCAGAGGAGGGAAACTGCCATGTTGACTGAGGCAAGTGTGACTGGGAATGGCAGTTCCACCTGGGCTTGGTATAATCAAATTAGATACCGAGTATTGGCACTACACTGGTTCCCACAGGTGGCTCTGTGTTTATGCTGAGGGGCAGGGGAAGAAAATGACACCTGCTAATTCCTTTGTTCACAGAGGGGTCACTTAGTGAATGCTGCCTCTCTGGGACATGCTCTAAGATGAGCAACTAACCTCCTCACTGTGTGCTCCAGGCATTCTTCAGATCACTGTTTCCATACTATATGTCAGTGGGCTCTATGCCCTGCCTTCTCTCCAAGAGGAGCCCCAATGTTCTCCAACCTCTTCCAGAGACAAGCACTCTGACCTTTAAAACTCCAGCCTTAGGTGGCTCAGTCAGTTGAACATCTGAATCTTGATTTCAGCTCAGGTCATGATGCCAGGGTCATTGGATTGAGCCCTGCATCAGGTTCCACATTAATCAAAGAGCCTGCTTAAGATTCTCTCTCTCTCTCTGCCCCTCTCCCATGCTCAAACTCTAAAAAAATTAAAAAACAAAAAAACAAAAGATAAAAACAAAATATGTACAACATACAAAATATGTATTAATTGACTGCTTATGTTATCAATAATTCTACCATTCAACAACAGCCTATTGGTAGTTAAGTTTTGGGGGAGTCAAAACTTATACATGGATTTTTGACTGTACATGGAGTAGGTGTCCCAACCACTGCATTACTCAAGCATTAACTATATACCATTCTCCTGCTCAAAACTCTGTAATGGCTTTCCATCATAGTCAGAATAAATTCCAAAACACCATCGTTTACAAGGTCCTCTGTGATCTGATTGCTGCTTCCCTCTATAAATTCACTTCCCATCATTCTTTCCCCCTGTCCAGCCCCTGGCTTGAACTCTTTTCTTCCAGCACTTCACTTGGATTGCTCTCTCACTTCATTCAGCCCTCTACTCATATATTACTTCCTCAGAAAACTGTCCCTGACATGCTGCCTAAAACAGTAAACTCCTTCCTTATATTCTATCTTTTTACCCTATTTAAAAAATTTTTTCACTTTTTAAATGGTATTAAATGCTTGTACACTTGTTTATTAATTGCACTTCACACAAGAATATTAGCTTCATCATAAGGAGATTGATTCTTTCTGTATGCCTTTGTATCTGTATCTCGGGCCTGGAATAGATCTTATTGGTGGACAAATGAAAAAGAATTGATTGATGAATATAAGGAAAATGAGCATAGATTCTTGCACACAGTAAGTTTTAATAAAACTGTATTGAATCTCCTGTTCAATATATGTTAAGGGTGTTCCTCAATATTCATTTTGGAAAATAATAATCATGAGGTGGATTATTGAAGGACTTGAATTCTCTGCATGTAGTACTAACACACTTTGTATTTTATAATTATTCAATTTAGAAAACCACACATACACACACTTAAACACACACATCCACACTTCAAACACTTGATTTTTCCAGCCTGCTGAAATGTTTTACTAAGCATCATATTTAAGATCATTCACTGAAACTTTTGGTGATAAAACTGTAAGTTTAGTTTTAATATATGTTTATATTTTGTTGAACACTTATTATTACAGAATATATCTATATATTAAATATGTATTATTGCAAAATTATTTTACATATATTAAATATTTGTTGATATGTATTATTGTAGAATAGTAAGTCAATTTCACTATCTTAAATATAGTTAACTGCATTTATATGAAACATAGTCAATTGCATCATTCTGCAATAAGTCTTTTCTAAAGCATGTGATTTTATCCCACTTAATTACTTTACCCTTTCAAGTTTTCATTTTGTATACTTTTTTTAAATAAAAAGGAAAAACATAATTTTCAAAAATTACAAAGGACTTAAATGGCATTAGAATATTCAATGAATGAATCACATCAGGCTAAAGAGCAGATACTGACACTATTACTGTTATACTATAAGCCTATTCAAGTATTTCAGATTTTTTCCTTTTAATGTATTATCCTAGCACAAGATAAAAATAGTGTACTGTGGGGCACCTGGGTGGCTCCATCAGTTAAGTGTCTGACTTTGGCTCAAGTCATAATCTCTTAGTTCGTGAGTTCAAGCCCTGCACTGGGCTCTGTGCTGACAGCTCAGAGCCTGGAGCCTGCTTCAGATTCTGTGTCTCCCTTTCTCTCTGCCCCACCCTGTTCATTCAGTTTCTCTCTCTCTCTCTCTCAAAAATAAATATAATTTTTTTAATAGTGTACTGGGCATAAGGTAAAACCTTCTCAGCAAATCCAGATGACAAGTTTTCTCCATTAAAAAAAAAATGCTATGAACAAACTCATCTTCTCTTGTCTCTGCCTTCAACAAGGCTGAAAAAGGTGAAGTTCAGGCCAAGGGCAAACACAAGTCCTCCTCCAGGCAGCAGATGTTCATAGATCCACATTGAAGAGGATCAGACAATTGATCCTACCTTGACAATCTGCCCTCCCTAACCAGTTTTGATCCCTGTCCTTTCTTCTCTCTCCATATCCCAGGAGATCACTGAACAACTTAATTTATTCCTGTTGTAAATAAATTACCCATGTGGGGAAAAAATACTAAAGAAAGAAGGAATAAAACAAAGACAATACATTTACTTGGGCCCCAAGCTTTGGCTGAGGCTGGACCTGCCCCCCCCCCGCCCCCATCCAAACAGGTACTAACTTTGCTCCCAGGATTAGGAAACAGAGTAAAAGAGACTTGTGCCCTAACTGGTACAAAGGATAGTCAGAGGTACCTTTCACATGGACCAACCTGAGGAGAAAGGATGGGGGTAATCAAGAGAATAGAACAAATGGAGAGGTCTGAGGCAGAGTTACCATTCTGTTTTCTCAGGTTTCGGGATTCCACTGGGAGAGGGGAATGGAGTTACGACTAGCTATAGAAGCCTATCCAGCTTCATTTTTTATCTTAAATTTTGTAAAGTTCTCATTGAGTTTTGACATTTCCTTGTTTCCCCATTCATGTTCAACAGCCGTGGCTCTCCCATTGATCCCACCTTTTCTACCCTAAGTTCTACAAATAGCATTTGAAGTCCCCCAGTACCTTTATAGCCTTCACTTTATTCTTCTACACCCAAACCATAACCACTTGCTCTCTACCACACATACTATGTTTCCCTCTCTCCTTGTCAGTATTCACATCTTTGGTATAAACTGGACATTCCTTCCCACTCCTTCCACCCACATTCAGTTTCTAGGTGTAAAACTTCCACACATGTTTTAAATGTTCCTTTCTAATATTTGCCTCATCAAAAAAAAGTCTCCTTTAAACTCTTCAAGAATACACTTTATCTGCATTGTCTCTAAATGCACTCAACACCTTATTGCATTTGAACTTTTGTATATGTATATTATTTTCCCATCTAAATGTGAATTTCTCGAGGATAGGTTCTGTTTCTTAAAGATCAATATATATCAACAACAGTCTTAGACAAATAGTTGCCCTAGTTGTGAAAGCAAAGGAAAAATTCTTGAAGGAAATCTAAAGTGCTAGTCCAGAACACACACAAATGTTAAGAAAGCAAAATAGTCTTACTAATAATATGGGAGAACTTTTAGTGGCCTGGAGAGAAGATCAAACCAGCTACAATATTCCCTTAAGTCAGAGCCTAATCCAGAGCAAAGTCCTAACTCTCTTCAAGTTTATGGAGCCTGAGAGAGGTGAGAAAGTTGCAGAGGAAAAGCCTGAAACTAGCAAAGGTTGGTTCATGAGGTTTAAGAAGCCATCTCCAAGGGCGCCTGGGTGACTAAGTCAGTTGAGCGTCCAACTTCGACTCAGGTCATGATCTCACGGTTCGTGGATTGGAGCCCCACATCGAGCTCTGTGCTAGTGGCTGGCTCAGAGTCTGGAGCCTGTTTTGGATTCTGTGTCTCCCTCTCTCTCTGACTCTCCCCTGCTCATGCTGTCTCTCTCTCGCTCTCTCACATACACAAATAAATTTTTAAAAAATTAAAAAAAAAGAAGCTATCTCCATAACATAAAAGTACAAGGTAAAGTAGCAAGTGCTGATGTAGAAGCTGCAGCAAGTTATGCAGAAGATGTAGTGAAGATAATTCATGAAGGTGGCTACACTAAACAACACACTTTCAATGTAGACAAAATACCATATTGGAAAGAGATGCCATCTAGGACTTTAATAGCTAGCGAGGAGAAGTCAATGCCTGGCTTCAAAGCTTCAAAAGACAGGCTGACTCTCTGGTTAAGGGGTAATGAAGCTGGTAACTGAAAGTTGAAGCCATGCTCACTTATCACTCCAAAAATCTTGATAATTACATTAAATCTACTCTGTCTGTGCTCTATAAATGGAACAACAAAGCTTGGATAACATCACATTTGCTTATAGCATGGTTTACTGAATATTTTAAACCAGCTGTTAAGACCTTTTGTCAGAAAAAATGATTCCTTTCAAAATATTACTGTTTGCTGACAATGTACCTGGTCACTCAAGAGCTCTGATGGAGGTAAACAATAAGAATTATGTTGTTTTCATGACTGCTAACACAACATCCATTCAGCAGCCCATGGATTAAGGAGTAATTCTGGTTTCCAAGTCTTATTATTTAAGAAATATATTTTTAAAACTACCACTGCCATACATAAATGGTGATTCCTCTGATAGATCTGGGCAAAGTACATTGAAAACTTGCTATCAAGGATTCACCATTCCAGATGCCTTTAAGTACATTTGTGATTCACTAGAAGAAGTGACAATATCAATATTAGCAGGAATTTTTAAAAAGTTAATTTCAACCATCATAGATGAGCTGGAGGGGCTCAATACATCAGTGGAGGAAGTCATGGCAGATATGGTAGAATTAGCAAGAGAATTAGAATTGGAAGTGAAGCCTGAAGGTGTGAGTGAACAGCTGCAATTTCATGATACAATTTTAATGGACAAGGAGCTGCTTCTTATGGTTGAGCAAAGAAAGTGGTTTCCTGAGGTGGAATCTACTCCTGGTGAAGATGTTGTGAAGATTGTTGACATGACAACAAAGGACATAGAATGTTATATAAACTTAGTTGATAAAGCAGTGACAACCTTTGAGAAGATTGACTCCAATTTTGAAGGAAGTTCTACTAAGGATACAATGCTATCAAACAGCATCATTCATGAAAGGAAGACTCAGTCAGTGTGGCAAGCTTCACTGTTATTTTAAGAAACTGCCACAACCACCTCACCCTTCAGCAGTTGATCAGCCATCAGCCATCAACATCAAGGCAAGACCCTCTACCAGCAAAAGATGACAACTCACTAAAAGCTCGATTGGTGTTAGCATTTTTTATGAATAAATTATTTTTTTTAATTTTAATGTTAATTTTTGAGACACAGAGTGTGAGTGGGGTAGGGGCACAAAGAGAGGGAGACAGAATCTGAAGCAGGCTCCAGGCTCTGTGCTGTCAGCACAGAGTCCGACGCGGGGCTCAAACCTATGAACCGTGAGATCATGACCTAAGCTGAAGTCAGACACTTAACTGACGGAGCCACTCAGGTGCCCCTGAATAAAGTATTTTTTAGTTAAGGTATGTACTTAGGGTTTTTTTGATATAATATCTTTACACACTTAATAGACTACAATGTAGTGTAAACATAATTTTTATATGCACTAGGAAGCAAAGAAGTTCATCTGATGGACTTTGTGACATTTGTTTTATTATGGTGGTCTGGATCTTAACCTACAATAGTTGTGAGGTATGACTGTAGTGAACAGCCTTAGAAGATAATGTCTCTCTCCAGAGCAGAGGCAAGACTGTTTGCTGCCTATCATAAAAGTTGCAGGTTTCATATACTCAGGGTGACTCAGCTGTGACATACATCCATTGTGATCATAGCATCTAACTTGGTATCAACATGTTGCCTCTGTGGGATTTGAGGGGCAAGGAAAATTGATGCAAATAGGATGCTCATGATGCTTCTGTGTCATGAGTAATATAGTCATTTGTCACAGAATCAGAAAGTTCATGTTACTTTGTTAAAAGTAAGTGAAACTAATTCTAGGAAGTTGGAGGGTGTGGTGCTTATTAAAAGCACACAGTGGAGAATTCACAGAATTGAAGAAAGTGTTGAGCAGTTAAACTTCATGAAAGATGAGTCTGGGATCTGAGTAGCATGGACACTTGAAGAGTCATTTTCTGATCCTGACACATAATCAGTATTAATGAGCCATTTCATATCCTACATGTTTGAAAAATTAAATTCGTAGAAGAAATTATATGATCAGGTTGGTCAGAGGAAGTGGGACGACATAATCCACATTCCTACCAATCAGACTGAGAGAAGCAGTAAATCAATAACCAATCAATAAACAAGCAATTGATAACTAGATCAATAAATAAACAAAACAGAGACAACACCTTCTCCTCCCTAAGCAAAGGATTTCCTCATATGAAGAAATTGCAATTGTCTTTGGGAGGACAGTGGATGGCATAAAACATATTATACTGCCCTGTTTGTTTTGACTACCAGAAAACCAAAAATTCAGCTGAATGTTAGTAACTGTATAACACCAAATTCCTTACATATTGATCCTTCCCTTGTCCTTTTACCCTAATGTTATTTTCTTGATGTAATTTTTAAGAGAACTGTATACTTTATATGTGGGAAATAAACAAACAACACCATATAAAGACCCCCAAATAAACATGCTCTGCTCTTTCACTCTTCTACGACTTCGCATGTGCTGGCCCTTTTACTAACATCTCTTCTCCATTTTGTCCATCTCTCAAGGCTACTTGCTGGGAAACCCAGTTGCATATACCTTGTGGCCTCTTGAACAGCTGCATAAGAGTGGTCCTGAGCCTAGAACATTTCCTTGCAAAGATATAAGGAGCCATCACAGTCTGTTGGATATATCTGTTTGCTTGGAAATATGTTCCCCTATTCCAGACTTGGTGTGTATTTCTTTGCTCTGCTTAAGGAAGGGTGTAATACGATACCATATGGTACCCACCATATCTGTTCCCAGCAGGAGGGGAGAGAATGGAGTCCTTCACCTGCAGTACAGAGAGGCATATGCAGCCCATCTCCTTGCATCAGCTGTGAGTGAGACCCACCGGCAATGGGGACAGGCACTCATAGCTGAAGCTGATCTTGCTCTGCCTCTTCTCTTTATAAGTAAAGTGGTGTTGCATCTAGTGTGTGTGTGAGTCGTGTCTTCCTTACCTGACACCTGCAAACCATGCAGTGGGCTGACATCGGGGACTGTGGCTCCTGGTGGCAGCACCGTAAAGCTCTTTGCTGTCCCCTACGCGGTACTCCTCCTCTGCAGGTGCTAACAGGTGTTGCTTATTCAACACAATTCATCACTTACATGTAAGCAAAGTTATCCACCCTGTTGTTTCTACTCCTGATAGACTTTTACTTACCTGTAGAATCCAACCTCTCTTAACATTACCTGCAATTCTTTGTTTAAATATCTATATTTGCTAGTAGATCAACGTTTCTTTGAATAGATCTGTATCTTATTTATAACTGTATCAACACCTACTCTGTTTCCTGACATTTAGGAGGAGTGAAAATGAAGCCTTCTTATTTAACTGAGTTAATAAATGGACAAATGAATTAAGGCAGCAGAAAAACAAGGAGATCTGGGTGCTTCTAGGGAGGAGGTACCATAGTCTCCATTTTGATTTTGTTTCAGGTTTTTTTCTCTTTTCATTTATCTCTATACTACTCTCTAGAACACTGACCTTTTCTGGCTCTTCAAAATTTAATAGTAAGTTTAATACTCAACTCCTCTTGAGAAACTATATCGTCAGATTTTCATTGTAAATGCCGATTTATCCCTTTTCTAATATTGAGGTGTCTATCATGCTGCTTCCACAGTTCTATTTAATTTCGTTCACAACACTTTGGGATGTATATTCTTCACTACAGTCAAAGTCCACATAGCTCACCTAACCAGTTAGTGGTAGGCTAGGACTTTCAACCCATCACAGTACTACCTAAAAGATTTCTTTTTCCACTGTACTAGATATTATCCCACAAGCTCCAAAAAGTAATATCTCTTCCCAAATTGCATAAGTTCAGGCAAAATTAGGGTTATCTTCTTAATTATAGAAGCAAATGTCCAATATTTCTCCTAGGATTTTAATAAGCAGAACAGGAAGCATGTAAGGTGAGGAGGTGTAAGACACATTAATACCCATGGAAAACCTAACTCCCTATTAATGTCATTTGAGAATCTTTCCCTGAAGTTTTGTTTCAAATCTTGGCAATACCAAATAATGTCTTTTCTTGCATCAGTTGCTTTCTTTGAAAAGCCCCACCCCCCAAAATGATACGCTTACAATGTCACCTCTCTTTCAGAACTCATAAGAAAAAAAATGCTTTCTTCTTGGTTTGCTTTTCTTTTCTTTTCTTTTTTTTTAATGATTGAAACACTGTTTCTCTCTTGCTAATTGAGCCCATTCACCTGTGACAAATGCAAGCTGCGCTCCAGTTAGGACAATACAAGTTTGTCAGCAGGGTCACTCACAGAATGCCCTTTGCCAGGGCAAAAGTGCTGATGTGCCAGCATATACTTAGTTGTTAAATTCTAGCAGATGATCAAGAACAAACAACTCCATTCATTCAAAAAACAGGACAGAGTTGAGAGGGGAGTGGAGATGCGACAACTGCTATATCCATCCTCTTGCAAAGCCAACTAGATTCTGTACAGCATGATAAATCCATTCTACATCTACTCCAGGGTACAAACAGACTAGCTTAATTTAGTTCTCTATGCTGCTCCTTTATGTATGCTCATCTAGACAACGAACTGAGGAGGAAAAAAAAGTCAAGTAAAAATATGATGACACCGTAACTATTCAGTATAACGACACTACCTCTCATAAATGCAGGCTCTCATTCTCTGTATACCCCTTCTTTCATAGATGGCTAAATGTGAGGTGAACTCCTAAAGCACGTAACAATTTGTGCCACTTATTTATCACTTACAGTTGCATCTTCAACACATATGATTGTATGATTACCAATACACCAGAAGTACTTGAGCTTTGCTCCTTGAATGAGAAAATGGACGAATAAATGAATAAATGAATGTGAGTGAATTACTTCTAACTAGCACTTTAATGTTAGTTTCAAGAGATTAATTTTTCCTTGTATTTCTACATAAATTAGCAAACAAGCTTCCTTATCCCTCCTTTGTTAACCACAGCTCTGAAAACAGAGTAAATTTGAATAAAAATGCATTAGTTGTAATAGTTCTAAAAAGCTTTATTATTTATAAAAATCCTATTGGATCACTACATAGTCAAGCCTTTGTAAATGTATTTCAACTCCTTCTGAGAAGCCAGTGTCACACCATTCTGTCCTTTAGGATAGCAAATGAAAAAGGTGAAATTAATCAAGAGAAACTAAATCCTCTGCATTCCTCTCCCTAATAGACACCTGGAAACTCCAGGAAAGAGCTATTATTTCTGAGATAACATTATTTAGATATATGGGGCAAGCCCTTAAGAGGAGTAGTATGATGTGCTGGAGTTCTGCTTTCACTCCCACCCCCAGCCACCCCGACTGTCATGGTGCCCTGACTTGAACTTGGCAGTCATGGACCTCCATAAGTTTCAGGCCATGAACTTGTTCCCAAGAGAAATAATGGGAATTATGTCAAGGGCAAATGACCAGAGAGTCTGGAATAGAAAGAACTGTTCCCAGGGCTGAAGTGCTCTTATAATCTACACTCAAATTAGCACATTTTTTAAAACAGTGTTCTTGTCAAAGACATTACTTATGAGCCTTCCTCAAGACCAGTGATATGTTTGTAGAAGTTGAATACAGAACCAGTAATGCCATTAAATGGGGGGGGGGGAGGAAAAGGGAGGGAAGGGAAGGGGAGGGAAGGGAAGAGGGAGAGGGGGAGGGAGGGAAGGAGGGAGGGAGGGAGGGAGGGAGGGAAGGAAGGAAGGAAGGAAGGAAGGAAGGAAGGAAGGAAAAAAAGAAAGAAAGAAAGAAAGAAAGAAAGAAAGAAAGAAAGAAAGAAAGTAAGTTAGTTGTTCATGGACCTGATCCTAGGTTAGTAGCTGAACATCAGATTTCTGTAATAATTCTGGCATGCAAACATCAACTATTGTTGCATGATATGTTGAAAACAGATTTGCTTTCCTTGGATAAGACAAGGTAAACATGGCTTACCAGGTCTTGCTCCCTTCTTCAAACTATTGCTATATAAAACTGTTTTTAGATGTTTCACTCTTACCTTCCAAAGACATTCTGTCTGTCCTTCAATTGGTTGTGAACAGAATATGGTCTATGATGGAGACCTTTTATTAATCCTCAGTTGCTAGTGCTTATAAAAATTTAATGAAAGTCAGAAAAAATGAGTTCAAGGAGCACCTGGGTGGCTTAGTCAATTAAGTGTCCAATTCTTGATCTCAGCTCAGGTCATGATCTCATGGTTTGTGGGATCAAATCCTGTGTCTGACTTCCCACTGACAGCACAGAGCCTGCTTGGGATTCTCTCTTTCTCACTCTTCTACGCATACACGCTCACACTCTCTCTCAAAATAAATAAGTTAAAAACAAAACTTAAAAAAAAAAAAAGAAGTTCAAGCTTCACCCAAACCAAAATCCAGAGTTTTAAGGATAGGACACAAGAATAGACCAGCATCTACAAATTTCCAAGAATGGAATGGTCTAGGAAAAATAAAATTTTCTAGGAAAAATCAAGACACTGTCCACTATTTCAGTTGAAAAAAATAAATCAGCTGTAGGGAGGTACATATTGACTGTTCATTATGATACCAAAAAATTTTAGTGCAGCAAATAAAATTGAGAGGTTTCTAACAAATGTATGTTGTAGAGACAACTGGGAGCCTGGGATGGAAATAAATGACTTCATTAAGTTACCATATGGTTGGTTCAAGACAGAGGAATACATTTACCTTAGGTATCCACAGAGCAGAGCTTTCTGAAGTCAAGAAAATAAACTGAGATTTTATATTTTTACAATAGTTACTGAGGAGACCTAACACTGTATACAACAGACATAGTGAGTATTTTATGTGATTTTTTTTATTGTTGCTTTTAGTATGACTATTTCTTATTTTGAATCTTTTAAGAAATAAAATCATTCTGTTTTTATAATAAATACTGCATATATATATTTCACTTGGCATGATTCAACCCACATATATTAACCTTGAAGTTCTACAGAAACAAATTCCCTTGCACATTTCAGTTCTAAATTTCATCTGTATAAGTATGTTACAAGTCTACTAGTTTTAATCATAATTATGATAGAACTTGCCTGTTGTTTGCAATATTACCACTAATGGGGTCTTATCCTCAAGTATGAAAAAATTATTTTATTGATCATACTCTTTCATATTGCATATCGCTTCTTCTTTTTGACATTCACTTAGGCAGTCAAATTACTGCCTAATTAATTAAATTAACAAATTTGTTAAATACTTCTTTGCTTCTGTTTGCATCTCTTTTATGTCTGTCCACTTCATTTTTATTTACTCTCCTTTGCCCCTTTCTTGTGTAGCTATTCTATAACATCATGGAAGGCTTTGAGTAAGAGATCAGAAGACAATATAAGCCAGAACTTAACTGTACTTAATCATGTAGTTTTTTTTCTCCCTGTACATGTTTACTACCTGTAAAACGAAGAGGCTGGACTAAATCAAATTGAAAATAAAATTCTGTGTTTACATGCATTTTTCTTAAGGGGAGAAATCATCATATATCAGTTTTTCAGAGTAGATTCGTAAACCATAGCTGATTTGCTACTTAGACTAGCCAAACAACATTCTGTTCTCTCTTATCTCCTAAAACAACCCAGGCAATAAAAGAGTCATTTTCTCCAATACAACCTCAAAAAATGTTCATATATTTATGGAAAATGAAAATTCCCTATGGGGTGTGTGTGTGTGTGTGTGTGTGTGTTTATGTCTATGTCTTCTCTAACTCTGGTTTTGAATTGTCTTAATGCTGTCAGGTAAAGGAATTCAATGACTATCAACAATAAAACTTACTGGAAACTATGCTGTTTGCGGGGTGAGGGTTGAGAGATAAAAAGAGATACAAGCAGAAGAGGGACAGAGGAGGAGGAGAGAGAGAAAGAGACTGAGAGAGACAAAATCTTAAGCAGGCTCCATGCCTAGCACAGCCCCACATGTGGGGCCCGATCTCACAACTGTGAGCCAAAATCAAGAGTCTGAAGCTTAACTGACTGAGCCACCCAGGGACTCCTGGAAACTACATTTAAATAAAATCTGGTGATGTTAACAGTACTGCTAATGTCCTTAAATAAAAAGTGAAACAGGAAGGAGGCAGCTCACCATAGTGGTGTTAAGAAAATCCTGAACATACCTCCTCCAACAGACACAACAAATCTACAGCTATATATATGGAACAATTCCCTCTGAAAAAGACCTGAAAACTAGCTGAACAGCTCTTCCACAACAAAGGACTTTAAAAGGGTCACACAGAGACATGTATGAAAGACAAAGATCTGGTCTCACCAAACCTCCACCCACAAGTGCCACAGACCTTCTCTCTGAGGATCAGGGATTTGTGCCCCACATCAGGCACCCCACCCCCTTGTAACCAGTACCAGAGAGACAAGCTCCCAAAGTGCCTGGCTTTCAAAATCAATGAGGTTACATCCAGGAGAACCACAGTTGCTGTAAGAAATGAAGATTACACTCTTAAAGGGCATATGCACAGACTCACTTGCCCTAGGAACCAGGAAAAAAAAGCAGCAGGTTGAAAAGCACCTAAACCATATGTGAATAAGACTCATTTGTTAGGGGCTCCTGGGTGGCTCAATCGGTTAAGCGTCTGACTTTAGCTCAAGTCATGATCTCACGGTTTGTGAGTTTGAGCCCCGCGTTGGGCCTTG
Organism: Hyaena hyaena; assembly: GCF_003009895.1. NCBI lineage: Eukaryota > Metazoa > Chordata > Mammalia > Carnivora > Hyaenidae > Hyaena > Hyaena hyaena. The sequence continues at coordinate 34,109 of NW_024082870.1, forward strand.
TGCTGACAGCTCAGAGCCTGGAGCCTGCTGTGTCTACTGTGTCTCCCTCTCTCTCTACTCCATCCCTACTCACGCTCTGTCTCTCTCTCTCTCTCTCTCAAAACTAAGTAAACTTTAAAAAAAAATTTTAAAAGGATTCATTTGTTAAACCAAAAGTATCTGCTGGAAGGGCAGGAGCCTGTTGGGACTGGCTACAGAGACAGAAGAACTGGCAGGTGCCATTTGGAGTCCTCCTTCCATCTTGTCAGTGCTAACACTGGCAGGTGCCATACTGCGCTCTCCTCTAACCTCCTAGGGCGAGTGGGCATGTTCCACTCCTGCTCCACTACTGTTGCCACACCAAAGCCGCTCCATGTGCACAGCTTACACAGGAGATGTCCCAAGAGCACTCACTCTAGTTGCCAGGGGATTGTATTTCTGAGCCAAACAGATCTGAAACAATCAAAGAGACAGTTTTTGGCAGATTACCACTCTCAGGGCGCTGCATAGAGAGCAGACTGAAACACATTCACAGTCTTCCTGTGAATGAGCCACAGGACTATATATATTTGCATACTTCAAAAGTGTCTGCCTGATGGACTGGCTTCCAATCAGCTTGAAACCAGGTGTAGACTGAGAAACCTCTCTCTGGAACACAGGTCTTAGCATACCCTCAACAACTGGGGCGTATCAAGAATGAATCATGCTGCTTAGACAATCACAAAGTTTCAAAAGACAACCAAGAACTATGACAAGGTTCAATGTTATGGCTCATCTTCTACACAAAACCACCCCTTCAAGACTGGGAGAGACAGATTTTTCACCTAAAAGTAGAAATAAACACAGAGAATCAAGCAAAATGAGGAAATGGAAGAATATGTTCCAAATGAAAGAAGAAAAGAAAACCCCAGAAAAGAAACCTTAATGAAACAGAGGTAAATACTGTACATGATACAGAGTTCAAAGCAATGGTCATAAAGATGCTTACTGAACTCATAAAAAGGATGGATATGTGGAACAGGGGAAACTTAACAGAGGATCATAGGTGAGGGGAAGGAGAAAAATAGTTAAGGAGAGGGAGGGAGGCAAACCATAAGAGACTCTTAAATACTGAGAACAAACTGAGGGTTGATGGGGGTGGGGGAGAGGGGGAAATGGGTGATGGGCATGGAAGAGGGCACTTGTTGGGATGAGCACTGAGTGTTATATGGAAACCAACTTGACAATAAACTATAATAAAAAATAAATATATAAAATGAGATAATAATCCTAAAAAATAAAAAGAATAGATAAATACTGTGAGAACTTCAACAAAGAGATAGAAAATACAAGAAAGTACCAAACAAAAGCCACAGAGCTAAAGAATACCATAATTGAACTGAAAAATACAGTAGAAGGGTTCGAAAACAGACCAGATGAAGCCAAAGAAAGCATCAGTGATCTAAAAGATAGGGAAGTAGAACTCATTCTAACAGAGAAAAAAGGAGAAAACAAGAATCTTGAAAAGTGAAGATAGTTTAAGGGACTATAGATCAAAAGCAAACAAACTAACATTCGCATTATAGGGGTCTCAAATGGGAAAAAGAAAGAAAAAGGGATAAAAAGCATATTTAAAGAAATTATGGTTGAAAAAGTCTCTAACATGGGGGAAAAAAACCCAGACATTTAGATACAGGAAACCCAGAGAGTTTAAAATTAGATGAACCCAAAGAGACCTATACCAAGACACATCATGACTAAAATACCAAGTTAGAGACTCTTAAAAGCAGCAAGAGGGGAAAAAAAAGTTATATACAAGGTAAGAAACCAAAAAGACTACCAGCATATTTCTCAGCAGAAACTTTGAAGGCCATAGGGAAGAAAATGACATATTAAAGTGTTGAAAGGTAAAAACTTCAAACCAAGAATACTCTACTCAGCAAAGTTATTATTCAAAATTGAAGGAAAGATAAAGAGTTTTCCATACAAGCAAGAGCTAAAAAAGTTTACCGCCACTAAATCTGCCTTATAAGAAATATTAAAGGGGTTTCTTTAAGCTGAAAAGGAAGGGAAAATAACAAGAAAACATGAAAGTAAACACCTCACTATTAATCTCACCATTAGATAAACATAAAGTAAGGGTAGAGGATTAATCACTTATAAAGCTAGTACGGAGGTCAAAAGACAAAAGTAGCAAAAATAACTAAAACTACAATAATTAGTTAAGGAGTACATAAAATTAAAATATGTGAAATGTGATATCACATGGAGGGGCATTAAAAATATAATTTTTTAAAATGTGTTGAAACTTAACTTGATATCAGCTTAAAACAGAAGGTTATATAGATACAGGCTGTTACATGTAAATTTCATGGCAACCACAAAAAAAAAATCTATATTAAATATACAAAGGATAATGAAAAAAAATTCTAAGCACAATATAAGAGAAAGTTATCACAACACAAGGAGAAAAAAGCAAGAGAAGAAAAGGAACAGGGAAACTACAAAACAGCTAGCAAACAACAAAACAGCAATAAATACATAGCTATCAATAATTATGTTAAATATAAAATGGATAGAACACTACCATCAAGACAGTGGCTGAATGAATTTTTAGAAAAAAGGTACATCTACATGCTGCCTACAAGGGATTCACTTCAGAGCAAGTCACTGAAAGTGAATGGATGAAATTTTTTCTTCTTTTAAATGGAAACCAAAAGCTGGGGTAGCTATAGTTATATATAAAAAATTAAAACAAAGACTGTAACAAGAGAGAAAGGTGCACATTATATAATGACAAAGTTAATCCAACAAGAAGATATAATATTTGTAAATCTCTGTGCATTCAACATAGAATCACCTACGTATATAAAGCAAATATTAACAGCCTTAAAGGATGAAATTGACAGCAACACAGTAATAGTAGGGTACATCAATATCCCACTTACTAAGTGGATAGATTATCCCAACAGAAGATCAATAAGGAAACATAGGAGTTAAATGAGTCTTTCAATCATAAGGAATTAATAGACATATACAGAACATTTCATCCAAAAAGCAGCAGAATACACATTCTTCTCAAGTGTACAAAAAACATTCTCTAAGATAAATCCGATGTTTGGCCACAAACCAAGTCTCAATAAATGTAAGAACAATGAAATTATATCAAGCATCTTTTCTGACCACAATGGTATGAAACTAGAAGTCAATTATAGGAATAAAAGTGAAAAAATCACAAATATGTGAAGACTAAATAATATGATACTAAACCACCGATGGGTCAACAAAAATCTTTAAGAAGAAATTAAAAAAATAGCCTGATACAAATGAAATAGAAATACACATATCGGGGCGCCTGGGTGGCTTAGTCGGTTAGGCGTCCGACTTTCGCTTAGGTCATGATCTCGCAGTTCGTGGGTTCGAGCCCGGCGTCGGGCTCTGTGCTGACTGCCAGCTCAGAGCCTGGAGCCAATTTTGGAGTCTGTGTCTCCGTCTCTCTCTGACCCTCCCCTGCTCACGCTGTCTCTCTCTCTCTTCTAGAAATAAATAAAAAAGTGAAAAAAAAGAAAAAAGAAAAAGAAATACACATATCAAAATCTATGGGATGTGGCCAAAGGAAGTTTGTAGTGATATAAGCCTATCTCAAGAAATAAGACAAATTTCAAATAAATAATCTACATTTCTACCTAAATGAGTCAGAAAAAGAACAAATGAAGCCCAAAGGTAATAGAATCAAGGAAATAAGATCAGAGCTGAAATAAATGAAATAGAGATTTAAAAAAAGTAGAAAAGATCAATGAAACATTTTTTGAAAAGATAAAACTGACAAAACTTTAGCTAAGCTAAGAAAAAGAGAGCTCAAATAAATAAAACCAGAAATAAAAGAGAAGTTAAAACTGATACTACAGAATACAAAGGACGATAATAGACTACATGAACAAATATATGCCCAAAAATTGGAAAACCCAGAAGAAATGCATAATTTCCTATAAATATACAATCTTCCAAGATTGAATCATGAAGAAACAGAAAACCTAATATTCACACAAGTTACTAGTAAGGAAAATGAATCAGTATTCAAAATCTTTCCAAAACAAAAGGTATCATATGGGTTCCAGTACCTTATGGGTTCAAAAATCAATCCTACAAAAAAAAGATTTAATATGTACCCTTTTCAAACTTTTCCAAAAAAAAAAAAAAAAAAAAAAACAATGAGGAGGAGGGAATACCTCCCATCTCATTTTACGAGGCAAGAATTACACTGACACCAAAACCAGGCAAAGATATCACCAAAAAACAAAAAGAAAAAAAAGGAAAAAAGAAATAGCAGGCCAGTAATCCCTGATGAACACAGATGCAAAAATCCTCAGTAAAATATTAGCAAATGAAATTCAACAATACATTAAGAGTATCATACACCATGATCGTGTGGGATTTATTTCAGAAATCCAAGGATGGTGCAACATCTAAACCCCATCAATGTGACTCCCCACATGAACAAAGTGAAATATAAAAATCATATGATCATATCAATAAATGTAAAAAAATGAACTTGACAAAATTCAATGTTCGCTTATGATAAAAACTCTCAACAAAGTGGTTATAGACAGAACATACCTCAATAAAGGTCCTACTTGATAAGCTTTGTTCATACTCAATGCTGAAAGCTGAAAGTTTTTCCTCTAAGATCAGGAAGAAGACAAGGATGTCTACTTTCTTTTACTCAACACACAATCGGAATTCCTAGCCAGAGCAATTATGTAGGTAAAATAAATAAAAGACATACAAATTGGAATTAAAACAGTCACTACTTGAAGATGACATGATTTTATACATAGAAAACCCTAAAGACTCCATCAAACAAACTCTCAAAATAAGTAGTAAAAAACAAACAAGTTCAGGGACATTGTAGGATGTAAAATCAATATATAAAAATCTGCTGTATTTTTATATACTATTAACAAACTATCAGAAAAATAAATTAAGAAAACAATCCCTCTTGATTTCAACTCAGGTCATAATCTCACAGTTATTGGTATCAAGCCACATGTTGGGCTGACAGCATTGAGCCTACTTGGGATTCTCTCTCTCCCTCCCTCTCTGCCTCTCACCTTCTCAAGTGCTCTCTCTCTCTCTCTCTCTCAAAATAAAAAGACACAGATAAATGCAAAGATATTCTTTGTTCAGGTATTGGAGGAATTAATATCTTTATCATCAAATATCATTAAATGTCCATATTACTCAGAGCAATCTACAACTTCAGTGCAATCCCTATCAAAATTCCAAAGATTGTTTCAAAGAAATACAACAGTCCTAAAATGTATATGGAACCAAAAACAATTCTGAATAGCCAAAGCAATCTTGAGAAAGAACAAAGCTAGAGGTATCACAGTCCCAGATTTCAAATTACAGAGCCATACTAATCTTAAGAGTATATATTGTCATAAAAACAGACCTATAGACACAAATAACAGAGAGCTCAGAAATAACCCCGTGCATATATGGTAAATTCATTTATGAAAAAGTAGGCAAAAATATACAATTTCAAAAAAACAGTGCCTTCAATAAATGGTGTTGGGAGAACTGGATAGCTACATGCAAAAGAATGACACTGAACCACTATCTTTCACACCACATACAAAAATTAACTCAAGAGGGGCAAGATGGCGGAGAAGTAAGGAGCTCCGTACTTGCACTCGCGCCCATACATCACACGGTAAAGATCCGAAGCCATTGGAAACCTTACAAAACCTGAGAGATTGGAGGAAAAAGGACGCAGAATGCACAGAGAAAGCCTTCTAACGTGAATGCGAACCGGGGAAGATAAAATCGGGCTGGGATCGGAGACTCCAGGGTGGGAGGCGATCCCCACCTACCCTCTACGGGGAGTGAGAGGGGAAAAGGAGAGAGTCCGAAACAGGAAAACCTCCGCTCAGGGGTAAAAAACTTCCGCTCGGGGGACAAAACCTCCGCTCGGTGCATAGAAAGACCGTACTTGCCAAATACCTGCATGCCAGGTCCCCTCGCGCCAACTGGTCCCGGGGGCGCGCTGAGCACACAAACTGCTTCTTTGTGCTGGTTCCTGGAGGCAGGACTTCAGACTGGTGGTGCGCCTGCCGCCATTGTAGCTCCTGGGCGCCTGGGGCCCCTGAAAGAGCCGCGCAGCCACCGGGCGTCCGCGCTCCTGGCTGGCTGGGACTCTGGAGGGGAGGCAAAGAGCTAAAAACTGGGAGATTTGCCTGTGAGTTCGTGTTTCGGGTGACGAGCCATAGAGGGACCCGGTTTTCCACACTCCAGCGGGCTCCGGCTCAGAGCACCCGGCAGGCAAGCCCCCGCCCATGCGCATCAGCCTGACCCAGAGAAGGAAGCAGCGATTCTGACTCCGCCCCCAGAGCTCGGCAGGGGGCCTGGAATTGCCCGAGGGGGTTGCCTGGGAAGCTGTGTCTAAGGCAACTTCAGCGGGGCGCGCGGACTGGGATTTGGAGATTGGAACTGGCCTGGGTTGAAGAGTGCAACCAACTTCGGCGGCGCCCCCGGTACGGGGAGTTTACACGCCCAAAAAAGCGATGTGCAGCGCTTGGTTCAAGATAGGACTGGAGCACCGTCACTCTCCTCCCCACAACCTCCAAGGCAAGGCTCCCGCCTAAGGCATTGGATCTCGCCACGCCCATCCCTGCCTAAGAGGTGCCCTCCTCCCTTTTTTTTTTCCATTTTTTTCTCTTTCTTTTTTTCTTCTTCTTTCTCTTTTCTCTCTTTTTTCCCCAGAACACTGACCTGATTAACTCTGGTTGCAAGCTTGCTTAAACAATCACAACGAGTCCATTCTGTAAATGTAAATTCTACACCTACCGACATTTTCAGCTCTTTCTCTCAGGAGTAATTAGACTATATAGTTTCTCTGGATAATTCCAGCA